>NW_028270141.1:73873848-74176878 GCF_037043375.1 Chiloscyllium plagiosum
CAGTGCTAACCACTGAGGTGGTCATGAACTTAATGTGGAAATGAACTACAGAATAGCTAACCCTAACCCTAGTGCAGCCTTTACAATCATCAGGTTTTCAGTAACTCTGACCCCAATAGGTAATGTGCTATAAGTTTTATAGCTCTTTGCTTGTGTATCTAAAGGCGGGGTGCAGTTACATGTAAAATTACATATCTGAGTAACCCACTGTTTTTCTTTCCAGAATAGCTATCCCCATAATATAATAGTGGGCAAGATGGTCCCCATCTGTTCATCCTGAGGCTTATTGTGGACTTAAAGTCACCAACTAAATGGTCACCTCTGTCCATATTCCCATCTGGAGCCACACACCCCTCCCCCCATCCAAGATGGGGCTTCACAATTTGTGTCTCCTCCACCCAGCCTCAAGTACCCAAGAAAGGCGAAACCCCCAGAAAATTCACCTTTCGATATTTCTAACAGAGCTCTGGTCACCTCCTTCATTCCACTCTCGGTGAACTTTGAGTCATAACAAAACTCTGTTGGCTGAGTACAAACTTGCACCAAATGATGTTCATCCTGTTTGCTGCCTTATATTAGCTCCTGGTTGAAAAGCTCAAATTTAAAATTCCCATCCTTGATGTCAAGTCCTTCCCGGGCCTCATTATTCCCAATCCCTGTAATCTCCTCCAGCCGCCCCACTGTCCTGGAAATCTGTGCTGTTCCACTTCTAAACCCCTTGAGGAGCCCCTGTATTTAATGACGACACCATTGGTGGCTGTACCTTCAGTTGTCTATGGAATTCTTTCTCTAAATCAGTCTGTCTTTATCCCAAGCTTTTGGTCATCTAGTCTAATGTCTTTTTCAAGGGCACAGACATTGTTTTATAATGTCTATGTGAAGCACCTTGAGGTGTTTAACTGTGTTAAGCAGATGATATAGGTACAAGCTGTTATTACTGCCATTTTCTATTGTTGCTTTTTTACTAATTGCATGTTAATGGAGAGGACACTCTTGCGATTCATGAAAGTAGGGTATTGATTGGCAAGAGACCTCATGATAATCTATGTGCATTCATTGATGTTCTGAATTTGGCAAAGGTATGTAATCATCATAAATTATAGAGTTCTACTTAGTTCTCCACAGGAAATGTGATGAACTTATCTGTGTTAGGATAGCATCAGTAATCAACTTCATGTAGGAATGAACTACAGAATAATTGTTGTCACTGATGCAACAGCTTTTAAACCCTCAGTCTTTCCATAATCTTGGCTACAACCTACAAGGTGGTATCAGTTAGTCTAGTGGTTTGTTGGTCTTGTTGACAGAGGCAACACAGGTTCTTGACAGCTTCACTGGAAAAGTACAGGTGTACAATTCTGGGCCAAATACCTTGCTAAAAGAGTCAAGGTTTCTGCAAACTCCCCTCTTCCTGATGCAACTGCAGTTTAATGTGATCCTTCCATCTGTTCCTCTTCCTTTTGCTAGAATTTAATAACTAAAAGTAGCAATTTTGGTACGTTCCTGAATTGTTGTCCAACTATTCAAGCAAAAACGGAAGTGTTTCCACACCCCGAGTATGTGTTTGAAACACAACAGGATGTCTGCCAAATGTTTGCATTCCAACAGTTGGCCCCAGCCACCAATTCCAGCAGTACAACTCCTCCTCCACCCATTGCTGGAATGTACCTGAGGGTTACAACCAGTAAGTCGGACAAGGTGTCTCCGGAGACTTTGTATGGGCATGTGCTCTGTCTTATCCTGCCACTTTTTTGATGAAATGTTAGAAGTGAAGGTGGAATTGTATGTTTGGATGGATGTAAAAAATTCCATAGCAATATTCAACATTCAGCAGAGAATTCTGGTGTTCTGGCTAGCCCTACTCCCTCAATCAGTGCATCAAAAATTATTAACTGGGGGGATCCAAGATGGCGGCGACCCAGTAAGACTGAGTCTATAGTGCTCCTCCCAAGACTTGGGCACAGTGGGTCACCTACCCCCTACCAAGCTCACCAAATCATTTATAAATCATTTTTAATAGTTTAGTAACTCAATTAGTTGTGTAATATTACATTTAAGCAACTTTATCCTAAGTTAAAATGACTAAAGGGAAGGGAGCCCGCAGCTCTCAGCAAGCAGGAACCCCTCCCCCACACTCTCCAGCTGCAGCAGAGGCGTCCACAGCCGCCCCGGGGGACTTACCTACAGTAGCAAGTCTTGCAGAAATGCTTTCCAAGCTTGACTCGAAGATAGATGCCTTTATCGTCGAATCCAGGAATCGTTGGGAGTCGCTCTCGGCCGCGCTGCAGAAGCACGACCGTGAAATTGAAGAAATTCAACGCCGAGTCGGAGGGGCGGAGCTAAAGGCCGCGACCTCGGAGACAACCGCTCAATCGGCCGTGGATCAGGTCCGGACTCTCGAGCAGCGAGTCCGGACCTTGGAAAATCATATTGACGACCTCGATAATCGAGGTCGTCGAAAAAATATTCGTTTGCTGGGCCTTCCCGAACGGGAAGAGGAAGGCCAGCTTACAGCATTCCTGGAGCAGTGGCTGCCACAACTTTTAAATCTGCAAGCTGGATCAGGCCAGGTAAGGGTGGAATGGGCCTACCGGGTAGCAATACGCGGGCCCGGCTCGAACCAGCGCCCACGCCCGGTCCTGTTCCGGCTGCAGAGCTACAGGGAGAGGCAGATACTCCTAGAAGCCTCTAGAAATCTCGGAAAAGACCCCCAAGCTATGATCTACAAAGGATCCAAGATCATGCTATTTCAGGACTTTTCCCCGGCTCTGGTTCGAAAGAGGAAGGCATTCGACGAGGCGAAGAAGCGTTTAAGGGACTTAAATGTACAGTACTCCTTACGCTATCCAGCGATGTTACGCTTTAACCATGAAGGATCTGTATATAACTTTGGATCACCAGAAAAGGCTAAGGAATTCTTGGACTCTCTTAGATAAACTGTAGGACATAACGGATGTTGGTCTGCCTTCCCCCCCCCCCCCCCCCCGTTTTGGTTTATATCCCCTCCCTTTTTTTTTTCTTCTTACCTTATTGCTTAATATTATTATGGGGGGTGGGGAGAGGGATTTGATTTTCTCCCCCCCCCCCCCCTTGGAGTTGTTCTCTGTTATTATTTTATGTATATATGAGGGGTGTATGTATATGTGTGTGTGTGTGTGTATGTATGTATATATATATATATGTATGTGTATGTATATATATGTATATATAAGCTGGGGGATTTGGTTAATGTTGGTGGGGGGAGGTGGTTACCTTATTCGATTTTACCTCTGTCTTTAGGAGCGGGGTTGTTTTTCCCTTCGTTATTTTGTATTATCATATTTAATTATTATTTGTTGAACTGGTAATTTTATAGTTATATGTTTATATATGGTATTAACATTACCAAATATACCCAGGTGTTGGTAGGGGTGGGGGTGGGGTGCTCACTGTTAACTCTAGCTTTGTATTATATTTGAATTTTCCTCATTTTATTGAGGAGTGCCTGGGTCAAGGGTGGGGCATTGGTTGGGAGAGGATATGAGGGATTTTTGGAGAGGAAGTGATGCCCCCTGGGAACAAGGGGGAAAGTCTCCACTTAGATACGTTTTATATCTTTTTTATTTAGAAATAGTTTTCTACTGTATTGTTGTGGGTGTATTAAAGAGGGTTTATTTTTGTAAATTTTACATGTTCCATGCTCGGGAAGTTCTGGATAGGGTTCCCCCTCCCGAGGGGTCTCGGATTGGCCCAGAGGATTATGGTTGATCAATCGGTTAAGTGGTGCACCTGGAATGTCAAGGGGAGTAATTCGCCACTTAAAAGGAAGAAAATATTATCAAATCTTAAGAAGGAAAGAGTTGATATAGCTCTCCTACAGGAGACACACCTGTCAGACAAAGAACACTTGAAATTATGACAGGGCGGATTTGATCAGGCCTTTTTTTCTTCTTTTAGCTCAAAAAGCAGGGGAGTTGTTATTCTTGTTCGGAAGAATTTCCCTTTCAAAATCCTAAAGCAGATAAAAGACGAATCTGGACGATATATCTTGATTAAAGCTCTCATAAATGGAGAGGAATATGGGATTTTAAATTTGTACTGCCCCCCGGCATACCCCTTTAAATTTATAACGGAAGCCTTTTCAAAATTGATGGCTTTTGATGCCCGTCATATAATTATAGGGGGAGACTTTAATTGTATTATGGATCCGGAAATAGACAGGATTCCCAAGAGTACTGCAGGAGTATCTCCCAGATCTAGACAATTGATGGATCTGAACAAAGAATTAGGATTAGTAGATGTATGGAGATGTCTTCATCCACAGGGTAGAGATTTTTCTTTCTACTCTAATCCACATAAATGTCACACCAGAATTGATATGTTTTTTGCCCCCTCAATTTTTTTAAATTCCATATCATCCTGCAAAATAGGTAATATAGCAATTTCTGACCACGCTGCTGTATATATGGAAACTAAGGCGAGGAACAGTGGGACATCCCCTCGGCATTGGCGTATGGACCCCTTCTTAATGAAAGATAGTAAATTTGTAAAGTACTTCTCTCAAGAATTTAAAACTTTTTTAGAAATTAATTCAGGTACAGCTAGCAACCCGTCAATGATGTGGGAGACCATCAAAGCTTACACGCGAGGCTTGATCATCTCCTACTCAGCGACCCAGAAGAAATTAAAGGGAGAACAACAGCATCTGCTTGAAGCCCGCTTAAAAGCGGCTGAAACAGCATACACTGATAGACCCTCTATTATTAAATTGCAAAGGATTACAGCTCTTAGGACAGCTCTAAATACTACACTTACTCAAACGGCTAAGAGGGAAATATTATTTGCAAAGCAAAGGTTATATGAATATGGCGACAAACCGGGTAGATACTTAGCATTTCTTGCAAAGAAAAAAAAGGCCCCTCTGACTATTATGTCTATCAAGGAAAGTACGGGTATTTTGACTCATGATCATAAAAAGATTAATGCGACCTTTAGAAAATTCTATTTTGAGTTATATAAATCACAGGATTGTGAAGATAGGACGAAGAGGATGCAGTCATTTTTTAAAAATTTGACTTTTCCAGACCTAACTCCGGAACAAGTATCGGTCCTAAATGCTCCTCTTACACCCCAAGAAATAGTTGATGCAATTAGGCACCTTCAAAATGGTAAGACGCCGGGCCCAGATGGCTTTCAAGCTGAATTCTATAAAGAATTTACAGAAATACTGGTTGGTCCACTTATGGATATGTATAACTATGCATATAGTCAGGGCTGTCTCCCGCCTTCGCTGAAAGAGGCAAATATCTCCCTTATCCTTAAAAAAGGAAAGGACCCAGAAGATTGTACATCATACAGACCAATATCCTTGCTAAATGTAGATTTTAAAATCCTCTCTAAAACGTTAGCACTGAGATTAGAAAGGATACTGCCACATATTATAAAGGAGGATCAGACGGGGTTTATTAAGGGCCGTAGATCATCCAATAATGTTAGAAGGGCTTTGAATATGATTCAAGCTTGTCATCAGGGAAAGATACCAGGAGTAGTGGTTTCATTAGACGCGGAAAAGGCATTTGATAGGGTCGAATGGTCATATTTGTTTTACACATTGGAGAGGTTTGGTGTTGGACAGGTGTTTACCAAATGGATCTCAACATTGTATAGTAATCCCAAAGCAGTTGTGGTTACCAATGGATTAGGCTCGGATAGCTTCAGTGTGGGTAGGGGCTGCCGTCAGGGATGTCCCCTCTCGCCATTGTTATTCACGCTAATAATTGAACCACTAGCAGAAGCTATACGAGCTGATCCTAATATAGTGGCCCCAAGGATTGGTACAGGTAAACATAAAATTACCCTTTATGCAGATGATGTTCTTCTATTCCTCAGTAACCCTTTGATGTCCATACCTCGCCTAATCCAAGTTATTAATACATTTAGTGCATTCTCAGGCTATAAAATTAACTTTTCAAAATTGGAGGCTATGCCAATGGGTGGCCTTGCTGTGATACCCCGCTTAGCGGACGGTTCCCCTTTTCCCTTTCGCTGGTCCATGGAGGGTTTCTTATATTTAGGCATTTTTATTACCCCAGTATTTGGTCAGTTGTATAAGGCTAATTTTGTGTATTTATTGGAAAGGATAAGGCAGGACCTCCAGTGATGGGGAGACCTACCAATTTCCTGGTTGGGTAGAATAGCATTAATCAAAATGAATATCCTGCCCCGTCTCCTATATCCTATGAGAATGCTTCCGGTGATGCTGCCGAGGACAGCTTTACGTAAATTATACGGCTGGCTGAGTTCCTTTATCTGGAACCATAGGCGGCCCCTCATTAAGCTGAAGAAGCTACAGCTTCCACAGGCAAGGGGTGGATTGGACTTCCCAGATTTTAGGAAATATCAATTAAGTTCCCTATTAAGTTACATAGCTGATTGGGTCTTGTCTGATCCACAATCAATCTGGTTGGACATCGAGGCTTCTCAAGTAAAATACCCACTTATTAACCTTTTATTCTCAGACAAGAGGAAAATCATTACAGATCACTGTAAAAACCCTATAATACTGAATACAATCAAGGCTTGGAATATAATGCGGCAAAATGAGGGTAATTCACATAAAACATCCCCCTATGCACCGATAGTGGGAGCATGGGGATTCCAACCGGGGTTAACAGATGCCACTTTTAAACTCTGGAGATCCAGGGGTATCTCATGTCTCGGGGATTTATTTAAAGATGGGGTCCTGATGTCTTTCAGACAGCTGCGTCAGAAATTCGGATTACCCAATGGAGACCTCTTTCGATACTTCCAAATTCGAGATTTTATACAGAAGAAGACTACGTTATTAGATAGTCTTTATAAATCCGATAGAGAATGTAGTGTCCTACGACCAGTGGGGGTATCTTCCGTCAGTAATATTTATCATTTGCTACATGATGAAGTATCGGGAGATATGGATAATCTGCTTAAAACATGGGATCAGGATCTGGGACTAGAAATCTCCACAGAAACGTGGAATGACATCTGGGAAAATGCTAGAAGAATTACTATTTGTAACAGAACCCAGGCTATCCAGCTGAAGATACTTCATAGGGCCCATATAGCACCGGTTCGATTGGCAAAATTTAAGGCAGGAGCATCTCCAATGTGTCCTAAATGCAAAATAGAGGTGGGCACTCTTGTACATTGCTTATGGACCTGTCATAAGATCCGTAGATATTGGACTAAAGTAGCAAGTACCCTGACAGAAATTTTAGGAACGGAAATAAAAGTGGACCCCGTATCTCTCCTCTTGGGCTTTTCGAACTTTCCCTCCCTGGACACGTACGGGAAGAGACTATTTTCTATTCTTTCTTTCTGTGCAAGGAAAAATATTTTGATGAACTGGATGGCGGAGGGCCCCCCTGGACTTTCAAATTGGCACAGACTAATTATGGAATGTATTCCCCTTGACTTCCTTACAAATATGGTGCACCGAAAGACCGAATTATTTTATAAAATATGGCAGCCCTTTTTGAATTACATAAATACAGATATTTCGGCTATCCTAACAAGGGCTTTTATTTAATTGAGACTACAAACCTGGCTGGTCCGCGGCCCCTCGGGGGAGGAATCCCGCACGAATACGGGTTTTATCATATCTGATGTTAACACATCCCGAGCATGTAAGAGACTTAAATATATACCCTGGTTAGTTGTAGGTTAGATTAGTAGATAGTTGAGTTTTGTTTGTTTGTGTTTTTTTTTCTTTTCGGTTTTTGTTTTTTTTTTCTTTTTTTTTGTTGTTTTGTTTTTTTTTGTCAAATTTTGGTTATTGTATATTTGAGCTAATTGTATATCAATGTTTATATCTGAGAGTTTTGTTTATTTTTGTAAACTTGTAAAAATGTTAAATTTCTAATAAAAATATCTATAAAAAAAAATTATTAACTAATCATTCATTCCACTTGTAGGACCATGTTTTGTGTAAATTTGCCATTGTACATTTGCTGCCATTTTTGCCTTCATAGCAACAGCAGCTGTCATTCATCAGTTCTGAAGTGCCTTGTGATGTCTTGGCACAATGACAAGTTATTATATCAATGCAAGTCCTTGAATGACCTCTGAAAAATACTCTGTGTCCTTACAAACCTGGGTTTGTGTCTCGAGTGGATATTTTGATTTGTATAACACCAGAGTAAAATATTAGTAGTTGAGGGTTGTCAATGGTGATGGGAAAAAGTTGTGGTGAAATATTAAGAACAGCAGGCATAAGGAGCACATCATAAAATCGTAAACTGTATTGATTATGTACAATGTTTTCGAATGTACTCAAAAAACTTAATGAAAACGTCATTACGTCTTACATAATACTAGCAAATTTAGAAACCTTACTAAGAAAACTATAGGGAAATATATAACCTATTCTAGTAATCTTTCTAATTGATTACTAATTTATTATCTTTCTAATCTTTCTTTAGCAAAATATTTCAAACCAAAAAGCCCATCGAAACATAGACATTTTAAAATGTATTTTATTGATAATTTTGAATAACAACCTGGAGGATTGGGGGTGACAATTTTCCATTTTAATTGAAGTGTTTGCTGGTTTGCCATGGCTTGAAGTGATTTTGCTCATGCAATCCTTTGCTCTTCATCTCTTTAGTTATACAACCGGGACATGGAGCACTCCTCTCACAAAAGATGCATGTGTGTGCACCACTGCAGGACCTTCCCGCATGAGAGCCATTAACACTGGACCCAAAAGCCCAGCCGCACAGCACTTCAAACGCTGCAAGTCAAGAACCAGCCCTCACAAAATGGTGCTCGCAGTGGAAAGGAAAGCTCGCACTCTGCTTCCTGCAGAGCAACCCAAAGGCGCTGGTGAATAGGATGCCGGAGAAGAGAGATGTTCTTTCTCCTGCAGATCACAGGATGAGCAGCAGGCACATTGTCAAAGGTATTTGGTAAATTGTTTTAAAGGATAGAGGAGTCCACCAGTGTTATCAGTACTGTATTGTCTCCAATATATATCCACCTAGCTGTTTCCATGGTCATGTTGATGACCACCATGGACACTCAAGTCTAGCACACTCAATGTCTGTCAGATATACATTTTGACCTGCATTCCAACACTCTTGTCATCGGTGCTCAGCAAATCAAAAGTGAGGCAAGGGACTTTTGTCCTCTCTCTCTCTGCATGCTTCTTTCTCTCAGGGGTCAGGCACACATATGCAGTGGATAGTGTGTTTGTTACATAACCCATTGAAACATATTGCAGTGTGATGTTGAGATGGCACAGTGTCATGTCCACCCCGGTTACTGCCCAGCGCTCCCATGAGATAAGCCGCCTATCTCTCACTCTGCAATCAGAAACGTGAGCATCAGAGACTGGCAGTCTGTAACCAAGAAATGAAATGTGCTGTGACCCACACAGAGACTGGCAGCCTGCAAGTCAGTGTTGAAGACAGTGAGGGTGCATTAAGGAAGCAGTGTGAAGTAGACAGAAGCTGGCAACCATCAAACAATTGCGCAGCACATGAGTGCAAAGAAACCAAACCTTGAGTCCTAAGATGCATCCTGTGTAGATACATGAGATGTGCACAAAGTAACCCAGTAGAAGCACACAAGCTGTAGGTGTCTCTTAGCTCCAAAGTAAAGAGTTGAATGACTGAAGTGGGGTGAAAGTTGATCTGAGAGCAGGCATGATGATGTGATGAGGCTGGTGGTTTGCCCATGCTGACTTGTGTGGAAGATAGGTTGAGAAGGATGGTGCCTATGGAACATATAGAAACATTATGGCAAACAAACATTGGATGATAGCAGGGGCAAGCAATCGGCGAGCTGTAGCCACCCTGTCTGAAGTATATGTAAAGAATTTGCACAATTTCATTTTATGGCAAAGGAGATGAAGATTGATGTCAAATTAAGTTGAGATCAGGTGATAAAACACATTGTAATGAAGTTAGCCCCTGCTCAGTAGCAAGATTCTGAATCTGCTGTTTAAGGCTTAAATCGGAATAAATTTTCTCAAGGTTGCATTTCTGATTTGTTTCATGCTGTCCATATTTTCCAGCCTACACCTCACAAGGAAGGGGAAATTCTGCCCCACAGAACATTGTGGCTCATTGGTTCGCACTGCTGCCTCACAACACTAGGGACCTGGATTTGATTCCACCTTTGGGTGACTGTGTGGAGTTTGCACATTCTCCCTATGCCCGCATTGGATTCCTCCAGGTGCTCCGGTTTCCTCCCACAGTCCAAAGATGTGCAGGATAGGTGGATTGGCCACGCTAAATTTCCCATAGTGTTCAGGCATGTGTGGGTTAGCCATGGGAAATGCAGGGTTGGAGGGGGTGGGTCTGGGTGGGATGCTGTTTGGTGAGTCAGTGGCACAAATGGCCTGTTTCCACACTGCATGGACTCTATGAGTTGGAGATAATCATTATCTTGAATAGGCGATTGGTTAACTGACAAGAGGAATGATTAAGGATAAAGGAAGGTTTTTCAAGTTGGCAAATCATGTATAATTGAGTGCAATGTGGATCAGGGTTGGGGCCTCAGCTTTTTACTGATGGTACAAAGCTAAGTGGGAAAATAAACTGTAAGGAATACACAACGAGACTGCAAAGACAAAGTAAGTGAATGGATAATAATATTTCAGATGGATAATCATATGGGAAAGCGGAACTTTATTTAGGAGAATAAAGAAGCAGAACTTTGTTTTGTGTGTGCAACTATAAATGTTCATATTCAGAGAGAATTGGGTGTATTCATGCAAGAAAGATAGAAATCTAGTTTGCAGATGCAACAAGCAATTAGAAAAATGAATAGCATGTTGGTCTTTGTTGAGAGGAGATTGGAGAATAACAATCAATATGATTGGCTACAATGGTACAGGGCTTTTGAAAACCACACCTGTGTATTGTGCACTGGTTACATCTACATATTTAAAGAAGGATACATTTGCATTGGAGGCAGCAAAGCAAGCATTTATTACATTGGTTCGTGGGGTAAGTGGATTGTCTCATGATGATAAGCTGTGTCTATATTCTCTGAGGATTAGAAGAGTGAGAGTTGGTCTTGTTGAAAAATGCAGTACAAGAGTGCTAGACATAGAAATGCTGTTTCTCTTGGCTGGGGATTCTAAAACAGGGGACACAGTGCTAGGATAAAGTGTTGAGAGAAGGTTCAGATGGCTATTAACATTGGAAAAGGGAAGAGAAATGGAAGGGCATTTTTGTGATATTGAAGACATTATTAAACAGAATGTTTTTGAGATTGTTTTTAAATGTAAAGGGAGGATGGAGAGCAGGAGAGAACAGGAGAGTAGTGCTTGAATGAGCAAGTGCTGTTGGAACATGGGGACATAACGAAGCTTGGAGAGGATAGAGTGATGGCAATACAATGTTTAACGTGACTGTACATTTCATTAAAGTTGAAACTTGTTAATGGTTGATGTAGGGGGCACAAAAACAGAGGAATTATAATAATCCATAACTATTGGGTAAGTTTTGCACTATTTTACTGCATCTGCTGTCTTTAACATTCAAAACTTTCAGATTAAATTTTAACTTCCTCTCAAATATTTGGTTGGCTATTCTTATGTTTCCTTCTTAAATTTTCGCCCCACATGTCACAGTCATAGAGTCATAGAGATGTACAGCATGGAAGCAGACCCTTCAGTCCAACTCATCCATGCCGACCAGATATCCTAACCTAATCTCGTCTCATTTGCCAGCACTTGGCCCATACCCCTCTAAACCTTTCCTATTCAAACACCCATCCAGTTGCCTTTTAAATGTTGTAATTGTGAGAAATCAGCTTGTTGTTGAGGTATTGCTTCACAAGGCATCTCTCATACTTATCCCAAGTGACCATCAATAATAGAAACACAGAAACATAGAAGATAGGAGCAGGATGAGGCCATTCGATCCTTTGGGGCAGCTCCGCCATTCAACACAATCATGGCTGATCGTCCAACTCAATAGCCTAATCCTGCTTTCTCCACATAACCTCTGATTCCATTCACCCTAAGTGCTATATCTAGCTGCCTCATGAATACATTTAATGTTTTGGCAACAATTACTTCCTGTGGCAATGAATTCCACAAGTTCACCAGGCTTCAGGTGAAGAAATGTCTCCTCATCTCCATCCTAAATGGTCTACCCTGAATCTTCAGTCTGTGACCCTTAATTCTGGACATAGCCACCATTCCTGCATCTACCCTGTCTCACCCTATTAAAATTTTATAAGTCTCCATGATGTGTGAGTCTTAACCATTTTATTAAAAAGCAATACAATTGAGGGGACATCACAAACCTCTTCCAAAACTTAATGTGCACCCACACAGTGCATGATGCAAGAATAATTGAAAACATTAGAGCATGCTGGCAAACTTCCACTTACCCTGCTAAAGGGTCAATTATTGCCATATCTTCCATCTAAACTAAGATTATCTTATTTTTATATAAATGTGGAATAGAACCTGCGATTTTCTGTAGGGCTCAGCTCTTCACCGAATAAACCGACTGAGACATCAGAGGTTTCTTTAAGGATATGTTTGGATTACACAACTCCAATTAAGGAAACAGCAGTTTTAAAACAAATCTGAGACTTTCCCAGAGTGTCTCGGAGAAACAGCTGGTATCAATCGCAGGCACGGGATTGGAAGAAAATAATCTGCATCGTTTGTTTTGAGAACACTAAGCAAATAATTATCTAGACTGGGTGAATCTGGGTGAAGAGGTGTTAAAAAGCAGGAAAAACAGATGATGCCTTCATTTACGTGACAGTTCATAATGAAAAAGTGAAGTTAAAAGTCTTGGGGTGGGCAAATCAGGGTGTAATGAAAGGCAATCTTACTTTCATTCCTGTGATCTATGTACGGACCTACCCATCACAACAAAGGAAGAGTATTGGCTTCAATGCCAGCAGAGGTAATTCTATGAAACTCTACCATGCTTCAATGTGTTGATACAAATGGGGCTGATGACATTATGTTTTGTACCTTTGTATTTTTAAACTGAAGATCCTTATTTATTCATTTATCACTTGTCACATTTTGCTAGGCATAAATTAGCTGATGCTTTTGCCTGCATTATAACATGGAGGTATTTTTGAAAGAAGTTGAATTCTGCTGATCACGTGAGACTTCATTTGCATTCTATTGATCTAATTGCATTTATTACAGATCTGACAAAATCCAGAATATACAAATTTGAACAATGATTTCCTTTTCCTATGAAATACATAATACTTTAATAATGTAAATGCATTGTCAAAAGTTATCAAAAGTTGTAATTATGTTCACAAATGATTCATCTAATTTTCTATATGATGTTGACTGAAGTGCAAGCTCAGCAATGGAACATAATATCTGAAAGTGTATTGATACTGGAGGAGTAAAGCTGAGAAGATATGTGTTTTTCCCACTATTGGCTATACTTGTAAAATATAAATGACATGACCTATAGAAAACTGGCTGCATTGTAGATTCATCTTGACTTAGGTCTACAAATCTGCAGTTGCATAAAGTGCCTCTTGTCACATAAGTTAAATGGAAGGAACCTGACCTCTACAAGCAGGTCTCTGTATTACATGACAGATCCCAGCTGATTTATAGCAACCAACAGCAGCAGCAAACTGAAATACAGAGAACCACACACAGAGGTTGATTGTTCTGCATCCTGAATCAAAAAAGGTAGCACATCAACCACAGGGGCCAGAGTTAGTTGAAGTTGGCCATCTCATGCTCAGATATGTGCAGGCCTTCAGGTTTCAGAGCATAGAAAACAAGGGATTAGAGTACAGAACATCAACAGGCAGATCGCTACGAAATTCTTTTGCAGCTATAAAAATAAAGAAGATTAGCTGATATTTATTCCTTTTATCCATGAGGCTTATTCAATGGAATGTGCCACTTCTACTAACTTGCAAAATTTGTTTTGTAATCACAACTGACCTGTGAAGTACCCAAAAATAAAACATAGATCTGCAGTATAAAAATGAAATCTATGTAATTTATTATCATCCGTGATTTCCACAAGATGTTACCCAATGACCCTTCGACAAAGATCAACAGAAACCGTGGAAAAACATAGAGTTATGACAGGAGACCAAGAAATGTAGGTGGAAATTCTATCTCTCTACTTGTGAACTTTTAACTCCAGAGAAATACTGTTGTAGTTTTGCAGCCCATCTTTACACCCTTGGACTTCATCTACTCAATTTCTAGGTAATTTGTAACAAGTCCATTAATTGAAAAAGAATTTATGTCATCTTGAATTTTCTTTCTCATTGGAAGATGAGAGAATATGCATTTCACTAGGACCTGACTTAGATTATTAAATACCAAACAGACTGATTAATTCATTGATTAGTTAATAGAAACAAAAATACTCTATAGATTTACAGGCTTAATTACTTTTGTGGATAGGAGAAAAAAAAATTCACCTCTCATATCAAATAGCAATTTAAACTGAGCTAAACCAAGTGTTTCTTAAGTGTTAACTGTGGCTCGGTTTTTACTCTCACTTCTGAGTCCCCCATTAAGTTCCAGGTACACACTCATGTCAAGGTCTGAGCTCAAAGTTTGAGGCTGACATTCTGGTGCAGTTCTGTGGAAATATTGTTGGAGGTATTGTCTTTCAGATGAGAAGTTAAACTGACCATCTGCTCAAATCAGTAGAAAACACAGATATCCAACATGAAGGGCTATATTTCATTTTTTTTCTCACTCACGGGGTCAGTGAGCAGTTTTTGAAAAGACGAGATGGAAATTTATCCACGCTATCAGCGAAACAACAGAAAAAATACATTTAAGCTTCAAATGAGAATGTGTATTAAGTAGTGTACTTACTCATCACTTAATTGAACGCTGATTTAGTTGGATATTGGCATTGCAGCAGCTGCACAACGGTGACCGGTAATTCCTAAATAAAGTCAATTTGCATCATCTCCCATTTAGCTACGCCTGTACAACCCAAAATAGTGTCTTTTGTGAGACAGATCAGATTCTCCCTAAGGTACTTACTGAGATTCTGGAATTCCCTCCTTAAACATCTCTTCCTCTTTTAAGACAGAATATCTTCATGTCAACGAAGAACAAAATAAATGAATTCCCAGTGGTGATACATCACATTAACCACGCCTACAAATGACCAGCATGGAGTATATAATTGGAAAGCAAATATAATTGAGGATGCTGCACACCTAAAATATGAGCAGAAAATGCTGGAAATAGGTCAGGCATCATCTATGGAGGCAGAAACAAAGTTAATGCTTTAGGTTCATCATGTACTTGTTCTGACAGGAACATAAATTGTTGGAGAAACTCAACAGCTCTGGCAGTATCTGCGGAGAGACAGCAGAATCCAGTGACCCTTGTTCTGACAATGGTCAGTGTTCTATTTCTCTATAGATATTTCCAGATATGCTGAGTGTTTCTAATGTTTCCTATTTCTATGGGAGAAGAAATAAATCCCTTTGCAAACCTCCAAAAAGTAATCAGATCACAAGTGAGTCTCTCATGAGTCTGTTCAGCAAGAAACCCAGCAGCAGCTGCCTGAGAATTGATTTGGCATAAAACAAAACATGATTTTAAAAAACCGTAAGGCATGAATGGTTCAAACAAACGGTCTCTGGACTGGAAATATTAACTCTGTTTCACTCTCTAAAGATGCTGCCAGTTATGCTAACTTTCTCCAGCATTTACTGCTTTTCTTTCAAATTTTGAGCATCCACAGTTCTTTGTGTTATTTTTTTAAAAAAACACATAACTTGCTAAACAAAGAAAGTGAAAGCAGTAAATCAATCAGTTAAGAATGTCTAATCAATAATATTTACCATAAAATGCGCAATGGAACATTGTCCAACCAGAAAATTCCATGTCACTGGTCCTGGGTCCTTGTGTGGCTAATGAGCCTGATCCCAGAGCCATATCTCCAACCACAATTTAGCAGGTCTTTCCAGGGGTTGGAACTGATCTTTGGCCTGGAGATCATTAGCTTTCTTTGCTCCAGTTCGTTTTCTGTACTTGGAGAGCCTGGAGATTCCTCGATAATTATCATAGTCCACTTTCTGAAGACAGTGGCAACGGCAGCATCCCTGAGATTGGCAGGGATTTCTTCTTTGTCCCAGATTTTCAGGAATAGTTGATGGAGATGGTAGACAGGCTCTGCTCCTCCAAGATTGATAATCTCTGCTGGAATCCAATCGACTCTTGCAGCTTTTCCATTCTTCATGTGTCTAATGGAGGCTTCAACTGCTGTCACACCAGGTGACAGTCCAAATCATCTTCAATATGGAATTGGGATATTTCCTCAAACATATCCTTGTCAATTACATTGCTGTTTAGGAGGTATGGAAGTGTTCTCTGCAGCAGAGGCTGATGTTTTCCCGTCTTTCAAAAGGATTCTATTCTTATTTCACATTGGTTTGAGGCAGAGAGTGTTGATCTGTATATTGCCTTGGTGGCACTGGAGGAACCCTCAGGATGAAGGGCTTTTGCCCGAAACATCGATTTTACTGCTCCTCGGATGCTGCTTGAACTGCTGTGCTCTTCCAGCACCACTAATCCAGAATCTAGTTTCCAGCATCTGCAGTCATTGTTTTTAACTAGCTGATAAGAATCTGTAACTCCTTAGCTTTCTCAATCCAACATTGCTTCCTGAAGATATGATCCATAGACTCCCTACAGCATGGAAACAGGGCCTTGGGCCCGACAAGTCCAAACCGATCCTCTGAAGAGTACCCCACCTAGATTCATTCCCCTTCCCTATTACTCTACATTTATCCTGAACTTACACACCTCTGAACACTATGGGCAATTTAGCATGGCCAATTCACCTAACTTGCACATCTTTGGATTGTGGGAGGAAACTGGAGCCCCCAGTGGAAACCCACACAGACACGGGAAGAATGTGAAAACTTCTCACAGTCATCTGAGGCTGAATTGAACCCGGGTCCTTATGCTGTGAGGCAGCAGTGCTAACCACTGAGCCAGATCTTCTTGCAACTCCACCTTCACTGTTCGATGAATTCTCCTCTTTGCCTCACTGGTGTTTTGCCTGGCAATAGGAGCTTTCCCCTGTGGTCGATGTGGTCTTAGATAATGTGATCATTCTCAAAGCAGAAAAATAGGTTCTGATCACCAGTGGAAGGGCAAGACACTAGGGCTAAACTAAGCAGTTGAATTTAACTAGCAGCAAACTTGTAGTCACTGTCTGTCCAAGCAGTGCAGCACCAGAATAGTGGAATTTCTATGAAAGTGAACATTGAAAACTTGTTGCCTTTCAGCCCAAGTTTTCCTGATCTCCACGTCCAGTGAATTGATAGCTATAACAGAAGGAGGAAGTGTGTGTGTGTTTGTGTGTGTGTGTGCGCGCGCGCGTGCATGTGCATGTGTGTGTTTCTAGCTCATTCCCATCTCAGGGTATAAACAGATGCACACTTATACATAAATTCACTCATTCATACTCTAACTCACTCTGTCACAAATCCACTCACACTCTCACTTTCTCATATTCACAACCTCTCACACACTGTAATGAGGTCAGCCAGGTGGCCATCATAGAATATGAGGTCCCTGATTCGACCAGATTAACAGACCAAATCAGGAAGCCCTGGCTGACAGGAGAGTCAGACATCCTGTTCATGCTGAGTGAGAGCTGGCTCTGAAGGAGCTGAATCAGTGTCAAGGACCCTCCACACATAAATAATGGATGACTTGGTAACGGGAAACTGGCCTCTGTGGAGTTATTTCAGTGGCAGCAAGAGAAAAGTATGCTCCTGAAGAAATTCACTTGCAAAAATTGTCTTTGAGTTGGGTTAAGGATTTCTGACATCATGCCATCATATGGGAAGCTTACCTTGTTCAATCATGCCATTGATGGCTGTGCCCAGTATATGGAAAGAATGGGTTTCTTCTTCTAGGCAAATGACACTGGGGGTGATGAAAAGCAATGAGTAATTCTCCTGACAACCTGTGAACCCACAACTTTTTTAGGTTATGAGGAGCCTGACTTTCCCTGCGGTACCAGGTACTAAAATCTTTCAAGACAGATTTAGTTAAGGATCATTATGATCACAAGCCTCCTCTAATTCTGAAATGCTATTGGTTTTACTTGGCAATTCATGAACCAGGGGAATCCATATCAGGATTTTGGACTAGATTAAGGTGACTGGCAGAGGCATGTGACTTTGCCTTAACCCTTAATGAGATGCTAAAAGACTGTTTGATATGTGGGATTAATGATGTAACCATGCAAAAGCTTATTTAAGCTAAAGCCTAATTGGACATCAAACAGGCACGACAACTGGCTTTATCACTGGAAAATGTGGCAAGTGGAGCATATGAGTTGGAGGGTACTCTGATGGAAGTGGATACCCTCACCAGTCCAATTGAATTTAGGGAACACCACTTACGTGATGGTAATTGCACAGCCTTACTTAGGACATATCATGGACAGATGAACTCTAGGTCAGCCCACAACAAAACTCCAAAACAAAGCCAGGCCTTGGCTAAATGGTTAACATTTTCTTCAGATTCCGGGCTGGTAAGCCATTGTAGTTGCGGCCACTGTGTGAACTCAAGATAGCAAAAGAATCTCACTAGACTAAATTGAGTAAGAGAACTCATAGGCTGATACCCAGGCAAGTGCACACACCGGAAAGTCCACCTACATCTGGTTTGAAACAGATAAATTGCTTAGCAACATCCAAAACAGAACCAATCAAAATGAATGACTGGTTAATCATCGTCCGGTTCTAATGGAAGTTGATACCAGTGTGACCATTTCAGTGATCACAACCAGTCTTTAACGAAATTTGCTCTGGACTCTATCCGTTAGTTTAAGCAAGACGTTGCCTAGACTGAGAACCTATACAAGGAACCTTTACAAATTAAGGATACAACTTCGGTTCCAGTCTCTCATGAGAAGCAGATGATTCAGTTATCACTGATTGTAGAAAAAGGCTTGGGCTCAAGCTGGATGGGGAAAAATTGATTGAGAAAGGCTCACCTAGATGGGTTCAACATTTTTCAACTAGAAAATGGCTGCCTGAGTGAAGTCCTAATTAGATAGCCAAAGGTTTTTCAGGGAGGTTTAGGAACTATCACAGGAGCCAATGCCAATTTGCATATTGACCAGGAAGCAATTCCATGATTCTGCAAGGCTCACCTAGCACCATTTACCTTATAGGCTGAAGTAGAGGCAAAAATGTGAAGGCTGGAGAGCGAACGAATCGTCGGACCAGTCCAGTTTGTGGAATGGGCAGCACCATTCATACCAATTGTGAAGCATTTGTGGGAATTTTAAATAAATGCTAAACTGTTTTTTCACAGCAGAACACATATCCAATCCCTCCCATAGATGATTTATACACAAAGTTGGCAGGGGGCTGTCCTTCATGAAGCTGTGCATGAGCCATGTGTACTTGCAGTTAGAGTCATAGAGCTATGCAGCATGGAAACAATCCCTTCAATCCAAATTGTCTATAGTGACCAGATATCCGAAACTAATCTAGTCCCATTTGACAGCATTTGACCCAAATCCCTCTAACCCCTTCCTATCATACATCCATCTAGATGCCTTTTAAATGGTGAAATTGTACCACCACTTTCTGTGGCAGCTCATTCCATCCACATACCACA
Source organism: Chiloscyllium plagiosum (assembly GCF_037043375.1). Lineage (NCBI taxonomy): Eukaryota > Metazoa > Chordata > Chondrichthyes > Orectolobiformes > Hemiscylliidae > Chiloscyllium > Chiloscyllium plagiosum. The sequence continues at coordinate 73,893,461 of NW_028270141.1, forward strand.
CTCTGCATAAAACCATTGCCCCTTAGGTCCCTTTTAAATCTTACCCCTCTCACCCTAAACCTATGCCCTCTAGTTTTGTACACCCTGACCCTGGGAAAAAAAGCTTGTTTATTTGCCCTATCCATGCCCCTCATGATTTTATAAGCTTCTATAAGGTCACCCCTCAGCCTCCAACACTCCAAGGAAAATAGCCCCAGTCTTTTCAACTTCTCCCGAGGGCTGAAACCCTCCAACCCCTGCAACATCCTTGTAAGTCTTTTCAAGTTTCAATTTAACATCTTTCCTATTGTAGGGAGACCACAACTGAATGCAATATCTCAATACTGGCCCAATCAATATGCGATTAGATGAGAATTCCCCGAAGCATGTTACAATTAATACCCATAATGGTTTGTACCAATATATGACACTGCCATTTCGGGTATCATCAACCTGTGCAATATTTTAGCGGATGATGGAGAATATTTTACAAGGTGTACCCCAGGTCGCCATTTATCCAGATGATGGGCTAATAAGAGGGAAGACCAAAAAAGGAATACTTAGAGAACTTAGACATAGACTTTAGACATTTCTCCTATGTGGTTGTATGCCTTAGAAGGGACAAATGTGTGTTCCAGGCACCCCGAGTGACTTACTTGGGCTACAGAGTTGACAAGACGAGGTCACACCCCTATGAAGACAAAGTGAGGATGATCAAAGGTGCCTCAGCTCCCAAGTCTATACCGGATCGAAGGTCTTCCCTTGGGCTGGTGAATTATTGCAGAAAGTCATACATAACCTGGCCTCTTTAAAAAAGGGTCAGCCTTGGAAATGATTTTCAAATTTTATTGTTACACTTTTCACTGTACTTCTGTACTTGAGTGCATGTATGATGTCGCCACACATGGCACCATCTCAGCTACCAAAACACTGAGGTACAAAGTAGTAACAGAAAAGAGAGTTAAAAAGTTAAGCATTACTTCATAGAATGGTACAAAAATAAAGAAAGAAGATAAAAGTTAATATTAAAGTCTTCTGTAGTTTAAACAAAAAGGATAAAGGAATAAGTTAAAAGTTCAACAGTCTTTGAGTCCTCTGCTTATTTTGCTCTCCGGCAGACCTCAACTGTCTGTCCTCAATGCTGCTACTGCAGATAGCATCACTGCTGCTAGAGCAGCTGCCTCTTCAATCTCCCCCAGTGCCTCGGGAATGTACCTAGCAGGATCCATTTGCACGTTGAACTGAGACACTGCTGAGAGACTGACTGACATACTGCTGAGAGACCAGGATGAGAGCTGCCATGAACCACTGAGACGCCAGGCTAGGACCCTACATGAACCACTGAGAGGTCAGGCCAGGACCCAACATGAGCCAACGAGAGACGCCAGGCCAGGACCCAACATGAGCCACCGAGAGGCCAGGCCAGGACCCAAAATGAGCCACCGAGAGGCCAGGCCAGGACCCAACATGAGCCACCGAGAGGCCAGGCCAGGACCCAACATGAGCCACCGAGAGGCCAGGCCAGGACCCAACATGAGCCACCGAGAGACTAGGCTGAGACCTGCCACAGGGGGAAAACAACAAAAGGGAGGAAAAAAAAGAGAAAAAATGGGGAAGAAAGAGAAAGAAATGGTAAATAAATAGGAGTGGAGGAGCTCAGGTTGGAGTTTCCTAATCTGTCACCATCTTGACTAAAACTTTGACCAATAGAAAAACCACGTGCATTTCTTTAAACTTCATGGACTCCTGGAAATGTTGTTCACAGGTGTCAGGCCATCATTTACCTGCAGGGAATTTGATTAAATCCTCAAGTTAAATGGTATTCGACAGAAAAGGACAGCTCCATTCCATCCATCATCCAATGGTCTGGCAGAAAAAGCTGTCTAAACTTTGAAGGCAGGATTAAAGAAACAGCCTACAGCTTCACTCAATACCAAACTGTCTTGGTTCCTATTTGATTATAGGACCATTCCTCATGCAACTACAGGGATAGCTCTCGCACAGTTGTTAATGGGGAGAAGACTCCACACTAGGTGAAATCTGTTCTTCCCAGTCCAGGCAGGGGAGAGTGAAATGGCATCAGGAACACCAATGCCAGACACAAGACTTCACTCAGCAAGATTGACAGTTTACTTCAAGGGGCGAAGTTTGGTGCAGCAACCACAGAATGGCTCTGCATGGCGAAGAGGCATGGTCAATGGGATGTCAGGTCCAGTGATGTATAATGTTTGGAGAGGTGCACTCATCTTGAAAGAGCACATGGACATATGAAAGTTGCAAACAGTGCAAGAGCAAAACATGTCCGGCTCCTTGACAGCCTTTCCTAATGTTCCAGAACCTATCAAGCATTGAAGATACCTCAGAATCTGAGAGGGACATGGTGGATGTCTTCTCCAGGATGCCTTTGCTACCTGAAGAAGAGAATGAATTTCTTCTGTGAAGCTCCAGATGCAACAAGTATCTACTGTGCGTTACACTCCACCCGTATCGGAGACAGAGTTGGAGAAACCTGATCTGAGGCTGAAAAGGCACAGGAGGGCATGCCAAAAAAAAGAACTGGCCTATTCCCTCAGGCTCAGAGGGGGAAGGATGTAGTGTTTGTATTGAGGTCAGCCAGGTGGACCTCATAGAATATGATTTCCCTGTTTGGGGCTGTTAACCTGGTCCAATCAGGGAGCCCTGGCTGACAGATCAGAATGGAGTGTCAGGCCTCCTGTTCACTTTGAGAGCTGGCTCTGAGTGAGATGGATTAGTATCAAAGACTCTCCATGTGTAAATAAAGGGCAACTTGGTGACAGGATGTCAGCATCTGTTGAATTATTTCGTACACATACGTTTCCTCATACTCACTCACTCATTCTTTCTCACATTCTCTCACCTTTACTCTCTCATTCTCACCCACACACACACTGCCATCATTAGCATCCACTCACTGAGTGACCTTCAGAAGCATGCAAATCAAGTTGATCATGCAGTCAATCAGAAATTGCAGGAGAAATTCAGCAGGTCTGGCTGCATGCATGGAGAGAAAGTAGTTAATCTTTCAGATCGAGTTATGAAGCAAGGTAACTGGACCTGGAATGTTAACTCTGCTTTCTCGCCACAGATACTGCCAGACCTGCTGAGTTTCTCCAGCAATTTCTGCTATTGTTTCCACCATCCATAGATCTTTATTGTTCTTATGCTGTCAAATAGCGCTGCTTTGACACAGTGCCTATGGCCTCTCTTAATATCACACAGTTGAACAAGTGTTAAGCAGTAGGAAAGATACACCCCCCCCCCCAACCCCCATTCCCACAACTACTATTTAAATGGATCATCAACCATTTACAGTTATCTTAGGGAATTTGTTTTTTGAACATTGTTACAAAATGTTGTTTCAAACATTTGCAGGGAGTGGCAGGCGCTAAAAGAATTTTTCTGCTGATTTCAAAACAGTGAGGGAGCCATAGAGTCATAGAGCTATAAAGCAAGGAAACAGACCCTTCAGTCCAACTTGTCCATGTCAACCAAATATCCTAAATTAATCTAGTCCCATTTGTCAGCAAATGGCTTAAACCCCTCTAAACCCTTCCTGTTCATAAACCCATCCAGATGCCTTTTATATGTTGTAATTGTACCAGCCTCTACCATTTCCTCTGACAGCTCATTCCATACATGCACCATCCTATGAAAAAGTTACCCAGAAGGTCCATTTTATATCTTTCCCCTCTCATCTTATGACCTCTAATTTTAGATGCCCCCATCACAGGAAAAAAACCTTGTCTATTTACCCAATCCAGGCCCCTCATAATTTTATAAAATAGAATGTGGGGAAATAGATGGTGACCTCTTGAAAAATGCCCCAATACAGAGTAGGAGGTGCTGGATGCCTTAAAATGCATAAAGGTGGATAAGTCCCCAGGATCTGATCAGGTGTACTCTAGAATTTTGTGGGAAGCTAGGGAAGTGATTGTTGGACCCCTTGCTGAGATATTTATATCATGGATAGTCACAGGTGAGATGACAGAAGACTGGAGCTTGGCTAACATGACGACACTATTTAAGAAAGGTGGTAAGGAAAAGCCAGGGAGCTATAGAGAGGTGAGCCTAACATCGGTGGTGGGCAAGTTGTTGGAGGGAATCCTGAGGGACAAGATTTACATGTATTCGGAAAGGCAAGGACTGATTAGGGATAGTCAACATGTTTTGTGCTTGGGAAATCGTGTCTCACTAACTTGATTGTGCTGGCTGAAGAAGTAACAAAGAGGGTTGATGATGGTACAGCAGTGAACATGATCTACATGGCTCGAAGGTAGAAGCAGAGGTTAATGGTGGAGGGTTGCATTTCAGACTGGAGGCCTGTGACCAGTGATATGCCACAAGGAACAGTGCTGGATCTAATGCTTTTAGTCATTTATACAAATGATTTGGATGTGAACATCAGAGGTATAGTTAGTAAGTTTGCAGATGACACCAAAATTGGTGGTGTAGCAGACAGCGAAGTAGGTTATCTCAGATTACAACAGGATCTTGATCAGATGGGCCAATGTTGCTGAACAAAGAGACCTTGGAGTGCAGGTTCAAAGTTCCTTGAAAGTGGAGTCACAGGTAGATAGGATAGTGAAGAAGATATTTGGTATGCTTTCCTTTACTGGTCAGAGCATTGAGTATAGCAGTTGGGAGGTCATGTTGTAGCTACTCAATGCACTGACCAAAAAAAGGAAACATACCAAATGCCTTCTTCACTATCCTGTCTGCCTGGGACTCTGCTTCCAAAGAACTATGAAACTGCACTCCAAGGTCTCTTTATTCAGCAACACTCTCCAGGACCTTACCACTAAGTGTATAAGTCTTGCCATGATTTGCCTTTCTAAAATGCAGCACCTCACAACTTGTTAAATTAACTCCATCTGCCCATTGTTCCACCTGATCAAGGTCCCATTGTACTCTGAGGTAACCTTCTTTGCTGTCCACCACACCTCCAATTTTAGTGTCATCTGCAAACTTACTAGCCATACCTTCAATGTTCACATCCAAATCATTTATATAAATCATGATAAATGCCAGTTCCGTAACTAAATGGCTAGTTCTCCCTGTTTTCCATGTGATCTAACTTACTATTCCCACTTGCTAACCAGTCTACCATGTGGAACTTTGTCGAACGCCTTACTGAAGTCCATTTAGATCATATCCGCGACTCTGGCCACATATTGGAGAAAGTGGGAGAAATGATCCCATAAGGAGGCCATGTGTTGCCCAGTGTATTGAGGGAGCGATTCTCTTATCTGAACACTGGAAAGGAACAATGGGTGAGATGTCCATACTTCAATAACAAGATCCTCACTTAAATCTGCAAATTTCTGCAACCATAATTTCACACTTATAGCAGGACAAGGGTTAGACTACCAGCATGACCATGACAATCAGCTGGTTTGTGTCTGACACTTTCCAGATTGGAAATGGAAAATGTAACATCTTGCAGTTTGCTACCCACTGATGGATAAGAGATGCCAGTAAGGCTATTTATTCAAAGATAATCAGCTCAGACTGTTTTACCATGAACAAACAGGTGGAGCAGGAATAGACTGAGTTAAACTATCCCACAAACAATGGATCAGATCAAAGCCCTGCAGTCTGGTCATGTCTAGTCATGAATGGTGGTGCGCAATTGAACAACTTAGGGGAAGTAGGAGGCTCCAAAAATCTCTTCATTTTCAATGGTAAGGAAGCTCAGCACAAAGTAAAGCATAACGTTGAAGTATGCAGATCCCACTTCTAGTCTATTAGAATTGGAATTGGAATTGGAATTGGAAGTAGAGTCCCTACAGCGTGAAAACAGGCCCTTTGGTCCAACAAGTCCATACCGACCCTTCAAAGAGTCACCCACCCAGATCCATTCCCCTATCCTATATTTACTCCTGACTAATGCACCTAGCCTACACATCCCTGAACACTATGGGCAATTTAGCATGGCCAATTCACCTCTAACCTGCACATCTTTAGATTATGGGAGGGAACCGGAGCACCCAGAGGAAACCCATACAGACACGGAAAGAATGTGCAAACTCCACATATCATCAAAATATATGCAGTGTCTGTATTTGAGTTGGTGGCTTCAATTTAAAAATTAGAAAAGATAACGAGATGAGGATGAAACGTGATCTGAAAAGAAGGATTAGGTATGATAAGACTATCTTCTTCAATAAGTGCAGCTCTTCCACTGGCCATGTTCCACTTCTTCATCAGTGAACCCTCTGATAATGGTCAGCACCACCCACTCCATAGGGCATACAGACATATTTTCTCTCTTGCCTTTACTCGTGCTATCTCCGTTGTGTGCCACCTTATTGTGCATAAGAGAAGGGTTTTGTTAGTAAGCGTTGTGTAATATGTTTTGTGATATGATTGTCATTTTTGAATTGATGACAATGTGTGCAAGCTGTTCAAAATGTGAGATGATACTGATGGAAAGGTCACAATCTGAACCCTCAACTCTATTTCTCTCTCCATAGATGCTGCCAGACCTGCTGAATATTTCCAACATTTACTGTTTTGTATTTTTGTTCTGCTGTTTTGTATTGGTAGTTATTGCATATGAGTCTTAATTGAAAGAGATTGCTGATTGGTGAGTGATAGCATTGGGATAATGTGAGCATTGGCTAAGGCTAAAGATGCAGTTGATAGGATATGGCTTTTGAAGATGTAATCACTGACCTTGGGCACATGCTTGAGGTCATTGAATTTCTCATGGCTTTGGGTCCTTGTTCCATGCATCTTGAGGACTTCCTGGTCCCTTGTGGATACAAGACAGGTCTCCTTATTTCCATCTCTTTTGCTAAGATTTCCAAAGCTTTGCAAAGCCCTCTCCCTCCCATCTTCAGACATTCTTCTTTATTTTCCAGGTGTGCTTTAAGTATTGCTGGCAAGTATCAGCTTTGGCTCCCTACTCACCCATACAGCCAATCAACAGCACATTTAACCCAAGCTGTTTGCAAAGAACATACAGATGAGCAGGCAGCATGGCAGTGGCATATAAAAATGCCATTCTACTAACAGTACATTGAATAGCCACACGTTAGTTATACATTGTGATTCTGTATATATTCTATGAGGCTATTACATTAGTTTTCACATAGCTGACAAAGTATATAAGGTGCTTGACCGTGCATTAAGCTCTTGCTTGACCTGATGATCAGGAGTGTTTAATTTTAATTGAGGCTATCCAAAAATGGAAATAAGTTCCATTTACCAAAAATTAGAATCTTTTAACCTAATCATTACAGTGAATGTTTATTCATTATTAAAGTAACAAAATTAAACTTGGAGCTGAGTTATTTTTCATAATAATGCAAATATCACATTAATATATAATGAAATTGTAATATTGAATATGACAGAAATCATTTTCAGCTAGATGCCTGGAAACCATATGCTCAAAGGGTGAATATTTCTATACTTTACTAGAAAGCAGATAGGTAATAAAAATGATAGTATACTTTAACAATGAGCAAGCAAAATTAAACATTGATTCTTCGTTAATAAAATTCATAATAGATTTGCAGCAAAGTGAAATAATGTTTTTCAGATTGGGAATAATAATAACAAAAGCATGTCCATTATTACATTCTACAAAGATAGGTAAAAGTTTGAATCCTTGTTCTTGATTAGATTTTTAATGATGTTGAAGTGTTGGCTTCATGGCTCGACAAAGAAAGTGCTGTCTTAAAGGATGTGATGATCTCCAGACCAACTGGCTTTTCTCTCCCACAACTACTTGGCTGTAAATAATTTGTCACTCTATTGACAGCTATCCTTCCATGCCTGGGAGAAAAAGTTGCCAGAAAACATGTGAATAGCGCAGCACAACACTGTCCCTTGGGGGCCTAGTGTCACTGTGGTGGCTGATAGAGGCTAAAGGATCAACTCAAGGACTTTGGGCTGTGAACAATGTACTGTGTCATGGCCTGCAAGTAGACACAAGAAGGTATAAAGAACAGAATTACTAGGATTGGGTTGAGGGACGAAGATGGATTGTTTTGACTAATGTGTAAATTTAGTTTATTATGGCACATCGGTTTAAATTGCTGAAAGCTACTGGCCTCCTGCAGGGAAAGGCATGCAGACTATTCCTCGTCTTCATAAATTGTCTAAGTGTACACAGAGTACTGACCCTTCAAAAACTGGGAAACATCCAGAATAATTTAACACCAACTGCTGACCACTCACAAGCAGGACAATGTCCAGTACAATTTAGCACTCCTTAACCTTCACCTCAATATATATCAATTCTGTCATTTATCTTTTGTCAAAATAAAGTAATAGACTTAATGCACAGAAGCTCATGAATCAAGCTGACTTTTCACATTTTACTTTTACTGTTACCATACAGAGGTATTTGTTTAATGAATCATAACTGGAGTACACCATTCAGCTCCTCTTAAGGCCAGTTAAAATACAATAAAATAAACTGCATTGTGAGCAGTAAATCATTGGCTCTGTCAAATCTTGCTTTACAAATGCAACAATGCTTGGATTATTCAATTTTCCAACCTCAAAAACGTCTCAACTTGCACAATACACAGCAAGCATTACAAATTGCTGACCTATTGTTTAAGCTATTACTTAGCAATTATTATTTGTGATATTAGATTGCATGATAGTCCTCTTATTTTAAAGAAAATACTTTTAAAATGGTTAAAATATTTATAAAATGATGGACATAGGAAGATGAATAGCATCTATCTCTTGACAATACACATGATAATTTTGAAATATTAGGTAGGTTGAGCAATAGTAGCTGTGGAATTATTTGAGTCACCCTGTGATTGTGCTATTCGGCAGGGAAGGGAGCCACACAAGCCCAGAAAGTGTTACATACAATCTCTAGTCTGTCCTGAGTGAATTAATTAAATTAGGGTGCAGCTTGCAGTGCTACAATTGGACTTGGGGTCCTCCAAGTTAGATCTTAATTTCACCAGTTACCTCATCTCCCCTCCCCTCACCTCATCGCACATCCAGATCCAATCCTCCAACTCAGCACCACCCTCTTGAACTATCCCACCTGTTCATCTCCCATCCCACCTATTCACCCACCGCTCCAACTATCACCATCACCTCCCCAACTGCATCTATCTAGAGCCTCTCCAGCTACCTTCCCCCCAAAGCCCCACCCACCCTCCTATTTATCTCTCAGCCCCCTTCCCCCTAACATTCCTGAGGAGGGGCTTATGCCCGAAACGTCGATTCCCCTGCTTCTCAGATGCTGCCTGACCTGCTGTGCTTTTCCAGCACCACTCTTTTCGAGTCATCCTCCAAGTTAGGGCTCTTTTTGTCTTTGCCTTGGCTCCAGTTTAAAAACAGGGAAGTTGAAAGCAGCTCATTTTCATTTATCTTCAAGCTAATAATAATTTCCTGGATAATGGAAACTTGTACAATACATTATATGCTGTGTGTATCATTCCAGTTGAACAAAGGACAGGGAACAGAATGGTGTTGTGAAGAAGGGTGAGTGGATTCAAAAGGTTAATTCTGCTTTTACTCCACAGAATTGGAATAAAATTGCTCAGTTTCTCCAGAAATTTCTCTGTTGTGTATTTTAGGTCTTCAACATCCACAGTTTTGGTTTTATTATAACACTAAGGTGAGATTAGTTTGACCAATGAATCTGATTCTATGGTTCTGAAGTACAAAATAGCAAGATATAAACAAAACAAAACTAGAGTGCTCATGAGAAGGAAGTTACATGCATTTCCAAAGAAAAACCTTACTCTCATTACAGTCTGGAGTGATGTCATCTTTTAATAGTCAAAAATGCCTGAAAAATAGGAGCAAAAAGATATAAACATTAACAGAGTAGCTCACCATTAATTAGTATTAATTGTTGTCTATGGGTGATTTTTTTTTTTAATCATGAAAAATAATTTAAATATCATCTGCATCATTTGTCTGAATTTTCAAAAAGACAAAGAGGGTTGCTCAGCTTAGCCAAAATGGTGCACAGCCTCAACTTCAGAAGTGTCATCCTGAAACCATGAATCCCTGATTTCACCAGGGACAGAATTAAGGTAGATTGTACTTCGTACATCCATTAATTTATTGGGGTAGCTGCACAGGTTAAAGTGTCGTTTTCTACAAACTTATCTAGTTTTCACTGGTTGGACTTCCAAAACATAATTTGTGGGCTACATACCTTTCAGGAGAAGGTCTAAAATTGTCAAAGCTCTTTGGAGAGATAAGTTACCCTTTTGAATAGGACATGTTACCTTTGGGAGAGGGTAATGTGTGTTTTGGAAGTGGTCAAGAGCCCTGTGGGAATGTCAAATGCAGAAATTAATATGCATGAAAAAGGTAAACTCATTGGAACTGTCAAGCGCATTACAACTGTTAAATTGTCAAGGGAACCATCAAGCTGTCAAGGGAGCTGTCAAGCTGTCGAGGCATATAAAACATTTTATCTTTACACTTTTGAAAAGAAAATCTGCAGTTTCATTTTTAAAAGTTTGATATTTCATTTTGTTGATATACAACTGAAGGCTATCATTAGGATTTCTGCTGATTTCACTATCTGCTGGCAGTTCTCCTAGAATGTGCATTTATTAAACACGATTTGGCTGTAATGTGATCAGTGAATTGCAGTCCTTTTTTTCAATAGAGCGAACCCCCAATTACTGTTACGCAATTCCATCCCGGCACTAGCTGAACGGCAAAATCCAGCCTTAGGATCCTCTGTCTGCAAAATGCAAATTCAGTGTGTTCAGCTAAAACAGGAATGCAATTAGCTCTGCAAGCCTTGAAACCTAACTTGGAAATCGTATTCCACATTTAGAAGGAACTTTACTGCAAACCGGGGGAAAATCTGAAGGAGGACTGGGCTTCCACATCAGCATCAAGTAGTCAGCCAGCTTGTGCACTTTCTGGTGAAGAGCTTCATGAAAGGTATAGTGCTGTGATCGTGATTTTAGTGTTAAAGTTTACCTTATTATTTCATTAAAATACAAGATTTAAATATTTATTTAGACTGTGTTATCATTTGTGTTAGGCTGACTATTATTTTTTGTTTTGATTTTTACTCATATTTTTGGCGGTTTGCCTCAAACCCTATTTTTCCCTACAGGCCCCATTGTTTGTATTGTGCAATTTTCTATAAGATGGTGTTGCACAGGAATACAGCTACCGTGTTATAGGAGAACTACCTGTATTGTTAACAGTGGAGTAACTGTCAGTTCACAGTTTGAATGATAGCTTCAATTGGTTGTAAAATCTATGAATACAAATATTTGTTTTTAAAAGGAATTAAGTACTAGAATAATTATTTGGTTTATATGGGACTAATGTTTGAGAAAAAATGTGAATGCAGTCAATGGACTTTAATGAATGAGAGTCTTTTTCTCAATAAAAAGGCTGAATTTTTCAATTTAATTGACTGTACGTACGTTGAGGAGGTTTATGGAGTATTGCCCACCATGGGCCATGGTGGCTTTTCACAAACATTCTTCTGCCCTGGAGCAGCGGAGGCTGAGGGGTGACCTTTTAGAGGTTTTTAAAATCATGAGGGGCATGGATAGGATAAATAGATAAAAATCTTTTCCCTGGACTGGGGAGTTCAGAACTAGAGGGGATAGAGTTAGAGTGAGAGGGGAAAGATATAAAAGGGAACTAAGGGGCAACTTTTTCATGAGAGGGGTGGTGTGTGTATGGAATGAGCTGCTAGAGAAAGTGGTGGAGACTGGTACGATTACAGAATGTAAAAGGCATCTGGATGGGTATATGAAGGGTTTAGAGGGATATGGGCCAAGTGCTAGCAAGATTAGGTTAGGATATCTGGTCAGCATGCACAAGTTGGACTGAAGGGTCTGTTTCCACGCTGTACATCTCTATGACTCTACAACATTCATCTAATTAATTAGGCATACTGGCCCCAGGACACCCTTTTTGTTCAATTCTGCAGCAACAAAGGCAGAAGTGCTGGCTTTGCTAGGGTTTTTCTGTTTTTAACACTGTCGATGCCATATTTATACCACAACTCTATAACACTTCAGTCACTGCAGCCTTCACATACTGCTGCTCAACTTTTATCACTCAGGCCATGACTGAGAAAGGGAAATTGGCAGTTCTCTTTGCCAATAAAAACCTGGAAATCCTGGTGGCTGAGGTGATGGAGATGAGGGCAGTGCTTCATCATATGCAGCACTAGATGCTGCCAGGATGGATGGAGTTAGCCATGTCAATGCTGTCTTCCAGGGTGGGTAGAAATACCCTGTATTGTAGAAAGAATGTCAATGACCATCTGCGCTCCCCAAGGGTAAATGTCACCGCTTTCTCTCCCTGCTACATCTCACAATGATGATCACACTCTGCCATTGCACACACCTCCCACTGAAGCTAATGGTCTATCACTCTCACTATCGCATTCAACATCTCCACTTAGTGGCTTTCACCTACCTCAACCTCCCAAACTATTAATACTCTCTGCCCTCTCTGCTTCCTACCTCTCACTATGGACATCACCATCTTTCTTTCTCCTGCGCCTCCACTAACAGCTATACGAGACAATTTCATCTCAGTCAATATCTCATTGTGGGAGAAAATGTCACACAACAGAATGAAGAGGACAAAGATGGGTGGAGTGGTGGCCAACATTCATGTCTTTACCTCTTTTGAGGAGAAGTTCCTTTTACCTGGTTGGAGAAGATCAAAATTGATCATTTGGTACTGCTGAGAGCTCATGTTGAGACAGGCAAATGAACTTCATTGAGATGCTCTCCCCTTATCCCACTGTGAAAGGATTCTTGATATGTTCTATTCCTATTGTAGAACGAATAGTCTCATTTTGCTTATGCAGACATCAGCAGCAGCCACAGGTGCTCTGCTGTAAAGAGACCAGCCTCTCACTCCATCAGTTCCTCCTCCACCTTCGAGGAAAGAGCCACAGATTCCTCAGGCATCTGCTCAGCCACCCTATGACCCTATGGAATTGGCCATTAATACTTGGATGCAAATGTAGCAGGCAGGTTTATCAGAGACATGGGTGAACTGGTTTGAAGATTGGATGAGTGCACCAACATTATCAGCTTCATGTTGACTTCAGCTTTTGGTTCACTCCATGGAATCATTGGTAGCCACCTTGGAAACCCAGGTCCAGCAGAACACTCAGCTTGAAATACACATAGACCTGCACTTCATTGCTTTAACCAGTCATGCTAAGTGTCAGTTGCAGGGCAAGAGGGGCACAAGAGACATTGACCTCACTCCAGAAGCCCCTTCCTCTCAAGGGATACAGCAGGCACACATGCAGAGGGGCAATCACATGCAGGGTCTCTAGAAGTCTCCAATGGGGCACTCCAACGATGCTCACCACCACCTCCACACCCCTGTGGAAATTGCAGTCTAGTAGGGAGAGTCTACATCTGGGCAGAATACTCTGAGTGTCTGGGTTGCCTCGCCACACATGCCCCTGGGCTTGTTCACTCAAATCGCCAGGCCAACAGGCTCCACTGCATAGCAGGCTCCTCTACCCCACCTGCAGAACGTAAAACTGCACCTAGTAGTGGTGGGAATGCAAGAAAAAAAATTACTCTTAGGGACCACAGGGACACGCCATTGTAAATTGGATCTCACATCATTAAATGTAAATGTACATTAAATCATAATTTCATATCTGATCGACTATCATTTCAGTTGTAGGACTGGGTAATACTCAGAGTTTAACAGCCTCTTCATATATCCCAAGGAGGATGGAAGTTATACTGGTAAGGCATTGTTTATCTCTAAGAAGAATCCTGGCAACATTATATTTCAGATGTGCTTCAACTCTTACTTTCCTGCATGCAGTCAAAATAATGTTTTAAGGAGGAGATCACTGAGGTCAAATTTAATATGAATGCCTTGTCAACAGTCTTTGCCTTCACTCATGTTCCACACTTACAGTCACTTTGTGCGTGCATGACTACATGACCATTCATGAGTTTACACTGCTCTGAGGCACTAAGGTTCATTCTACCTTTGGGTCTTACAAGCACGTGCCCACTCATGGAATGTTGGATGCCATCTAACGCTCAACTATCATCTAAGCTCTGCAGCATACATAGCCATATTGAACCTGATTCTGTGGAAAAAATACAGAAACCTAGTCCACCCACTGTAGATTTGTAAGTAGGCATTTTTCATCCTTATTGCACAGTTGAGGTTTGATGGAAGATGGCACAATGACCAGAAATAATCCTAAGTGAGTTCCAGGTTGTGCCTGAAACTCACCCCTTTACCCATTTATGCAGCTCACCCTGTCAATCCCATCATGTTCACATCCATCACTTTTATTTGATGATGAGTATCTTCAATTTGCTCCACAGCTCCTGACCTACTGTGATATTATGCCCATTATTACTATCCACTGACACCCCATTGAATCCAGACTTGTGGTCATTTGTGAAAACATTCCTGCCTTGGTGTGCTATATCAGAATCCACAGTTATTTTGGAGCTGTCCCTCTTTTCTGTCATTATCTCCTCTGTGTCCCAACATAATGCTTCCCACTCCACACTTGAGTATCCCACTTTCCCTGAGATATCATAGACTGCCCCAATAACCCTGACTTGGAACTTACAGGCTAAACCTCCAGGTCTGATTTGTGAGTACAGCCTCTGACTGATGCCTCTACAGCTCCCCAGCTGACATGCCGGTATTCCCTGATCTGTAGGAGTGACCACAGCCCAATTACCAGACTGGAAAGACAAGGATTCCCAGAACCTGATCACACCAAAAATCTGACTGATTGCAACCATGCCCATGGACTGAGATTGGGTGATGTCCTTGACTGTATGTGGCCGATACTCTGACTTCACATAGCTTCCCTTCACTCATCTGAGAACTACTATCCTTAGATTTCCAAACATGTCCAGTAGCACATACAACCTAATTGGCATGTAAGCTACTGACATATGTTATAGATGTGACATTAACATAGCAAAAGATGTACAGGAATACATCAGTCCATTTGACTGCTCAGTATTAATAAGGTGCCTGTGCTAAGCAAGCAAAGCAGACATGCTGTGATACTTTAAGTTCTGAATGAAACCACAGTATGCTAAAGGGGAAGGAGAACCATAGATGCTATAAACATCCAAGTAAGCATGAAGTGATTAGGTAAGAGAAAGTAAGAGAACTGTGCAGGTGTATGTGATAAATATGTCCCTGTGAACAGAATGACCTGCAGGAGCATTGCCATGTAAGGTGTAGGCAAATTCCAAAGTCTGCAGTGCAGTGCTAAAGTGACATCTGAGTTAGTCCAAGTTTGGCAATAATGATGTGATGAGGCTGGTGGTTTGCTGATGCCAAATTTTGTGGCTGAAGCTGGTTGCTGCCTGTGGAATGTGCCATAAGATACTGGTGAATAGAGGCAGTTGTGAAGTCTCAGAAAATCAACTGGAAAGTTTTATTCACCAAGGTATCATACTGAATTTCAAATCGGGAATTAGCACCATCCAGTTTCATACCACTGCCTTGAAGAATAATGTACTGCATAGAAACGAGGCAGGCTTAGCTATTAATGAGATGTAAATGCACAAAAATAAGATCCACACCACCTACTAATAATGTCAGAGGCATTTTTCTCTTATCAATTTTTCACTGCATTCTCCTAAATTTCTCGCTATTCCCATGTCACTCAATGGTTGGGAAAATTCCACCCATTTTATAAAACAAATCATTCACAAGATGTGGGCATCTCTAGCTTGGCCAGCATTTACTGCCCATCTCTAATGGCCCAGAGGGCAATTAAGAGTCAACTACGTTGTTTGTGGGTCTGCAGTCACACGTCGGCCAGACCAGGCAAAGACAGCAGATTTTCTCCCCTAAAGGACTTAGGAAACCTGATGGGGTTTTCCAACAATTAACAGTGGTTTTCATGGTCATTGGTAGATCCAGATTTTATTAACTGAATTAAAATTTGGCGGGATTTGAACTCGCATCCCCAGATGATAAACTGAGTTTCTGGATGAATAGTCTTATGATAATACCACTAGGTTATTGCCTCCCCAAGATGGCACACATTGTTTGCATTATTTTATTTCAGCTGAAGTCTGTACATGATGGGGCCTAAGCAAATTTTCATGAAGAGTGTAAGAACCAAGTGTGCTGGATGGTTGGGTATGGATAGCATGATTAAGCGCTAAATTGGCATGATGCTCTAATAGATCATAGGTGTTTGTAGAAGGGCATAGGTTTGCATGGGGCTTATTAGGAGCCATGGGTATGGATGGTAGATGGACATAGGTTGGCATTAGGGCATTAGTCTGAAAAGTTACATGCAGTGGGCATGAAGTGGCAAGGGTTTCATACACAGGGCACAAGGTGTGTGAAAAGAGAGTGCTGTGAGGGATGAAAGCTGCTGGGCATACAATAGAATGAGATAAAGGATGGAATCTCCTTGCCTTTCCGACTCCACCTAGTTCAGTCCTGGGCAGGAAAGGTTGAGAAGAGCAACCTTAAGAGTCTTTTTAAGGGCCTCATCCCACTACCACAAGGAATTCAAAACCTTGTCACAGACATGGTAGAGGCTGTGCAATGTTGGCAACATGCCAGGTTGATACATTAAAGTTCAAATGTGAAATATTTAGCACAAACCTTCAGCATATCAATATTTAATAGCTGGTGGAAGGAAAGGATATAGAAGAATTTTGGAGTAGGGAAGGAATTTAGGATTAAGACTGTTGCTTAGAGAGTCATAGAGTCGTAGAAATGTACAGCATGGAAACAGACTCTTCGGTCCAACCCGTCCATGCCGACCAGCTATCCCAACCCAGTCTAGTCCCACCTGCCAGCACCCGGCCCAGATCCCTCCAAACCCTTCCTATTCATATACTCATCCAAATGCCTCTTAAATGTTGCAATTGTACCAGCCTCCACCACTTCCTCTGGCAGCTCATTGCACACACGTACCACCCTCTGCATGAAAAAGTTGCCCCTTAGGTCTCTTTTATATCTTTCCCCTCTCACCCTAAACCTATGGCCTCTAGTTTCCCACTCCAGGGAAATGACTTTATCTATTTATCCTATCCATGCCCCTCATAATTTTGTAAACCTCTTTAAAGTCACCCCTCAGCCTCCGCTGCTCCAGGGAAAAGAGCCCCAGCCTGATCAGCCTCTCCCCATAGCTCAAATCCTCCAACCCTGGCAACATCCTTGTAAATCTTTTCTGAACCCTTTCAAGTTTCACATTTTTCTGATGGAAAGGAGGCCAGAATTGCACGCAATATTCCAACAGTGGAAAATAAACATTGCACCACAGATTAGTGAAATGAAACAATTAAATTTCTTGTACTTTTGATGCATTTTTATATTGTATCTGGGATTGATTGTGTTATAACTTTGATTTCTGCTTTGGCTTTGAGCAGAAATATGATGAGTGATAGATAGATAGATCAACTGTCAACTTTATTAGAGAAATTAAGTCATTGTTCACCCAATTATACAATGTCAAGGAATAAAGAAGTGTAAAAATATACCAGCAGTCAAGCACAGGTTGCTACAAAGATAATGTAAAATATGAAACTAAAGGTTCTGTATCTGAATTTATGTGGCATCCTTAACAAAGTGAGTAAACTGTTAGTATGCATTAAAAGGAACAAAGAAAAGGAATCTAGGTAAAAATGGAGGGGTATCACTATAAATCAATGATGGCATAGGTGCAATAGTTAGAAATGATTTTGTTTCTGGATATTAAGATGTAGAATTTGCTTGAATGGAGATGGAGGTGATAATGTTATGTGTTTCCTGAAAATCGGCAGTTGAGTAGAAATGTAAGAGCTGAAACTTTATTGCTGGAACAGCACAGCAGGTCAGGCAGCATCTAGGGAACAGAAGATTCGACGTTTCGGGCACATGCCCTTCTTCAGGATTCCTGAAGAAGGGCATGTGCCCGAAACGTCGAATCTTCTGTTCCCTGGATGCTGCCTGACCTCCTGTGCTGTTCCAGCAATAAAGTTTCAGCTTTGATCTCCAGCGTCTGCAGACCTCACTTTCTCCTAGAAATGTAAGAGATATTGGAGAAAATATTGTCATGTGTGATAACGAAAAAAAGTTGTGTTAGTCACTAGCCAATTTCAGGTCATTCTGAATATTGTTTTCCAATGAAGTCAGTTGCATCATCCTGACCAACAGATACATTAATACCAATTAGCATTTAGCATTTGGTGCAATACTCGCCCTCATTAATGCTGATTTCAAAGACCTGACAGTAGCTATAGATGGAATCTTCCTGTTTGCGGTTACAGTGTCTTATTTGTGTGAGATTTAGACAACCATGGCTCAGAGCAACTTTTCTCATGCAATTTTGCATCCTTCACATCCTTACCTGTGCGACAGGACCTACAATAACATTGGGGATCTGTGCATCTGGAGAGCCAGAAGTGCTTACTGTTGTTGGGATCTTTTGGCTTTCATGCCTCCGGAGCTATATTAAAGCCCAGGAGTACAGGTCTTCACATACTGCAAATCAGGAATGATCCTTTACAGTGTGGTGTTCAGTTTTGAGGATGTAACCCAGAGGAAAGGACAGCTTGCTTCTCACTAAACAGACAAACTCCTGGAGTTGGTGAATGGTGGAGTGGAAGATAGCCTTTTTTCCAGTTTCTGCAATCTCACACACAAAGGCCATCACTCACCATAATTCTGCTACTGCACACATCCCAATCATCAAGGCTCATGGACTACAACTGTCATTAATCCATACATTCAGTTCACTCAATGCCTCTTGCCCACATCATGGCCCACACAACTAACCTTACCTCTGAATCACTGAGTGGGGACAACTCACCAATTCTCATGCTCCTGCATCCATCACTAGTAGACCTTCCATCCATCTTGATCACATTCAATCCTTCCCTTTGCTGCATTGCAGGAAAAAAATGGCCCATAAATTGAACAAGAAAGGGTTTGCTGGCATACATCAGGCACCTCACTCCCTACAGAAGAAAATTCTGGATTTGACCAGAGAATAGCTGACTACTCACATGGGGATGGATTTTAATGGATAAATGACCAAATAAGCTTCATTGTGCTGCATCTGACAATCTGAGGACTGCTAAAGACCTGGCACATGTTCAACTCCAGGCTGAAGATAAGCCCCTGTTCTTGGCCATTAGTGATTTTGTCAAGCTGCACAGAAATATCAGGCCAGGGTGTTGAAGATACTCGCTAAGTTAGGTGAACAATGGACAAGTCTATCAATGTGGCGGAGATGGGTACTGCAGATGCTGGAGATTAGAGTCAAGATTAGAACGGTGCTGGAAATGCACAGCAGGTCAGGGAGCATCCGAGGAACAGGAAAATCGACGTTTCAGACAAAAGCCCTTTCCTCTCAGAGAGACAGGGTGGAACTAGCAGACACCCACAAGGAGGAGGAATGATAACCATCATCCCGAGAAACAGCTTCTCAGGATTCTCCAGAGGTGCTGGCCCTTCCATCACCCCCGTTATCTGTGATCACTAAGCATGCAGTAGTTCAAGACTGAATTGCCTGGGCTTATACTCAATGGAATTTAGAAGAATGAGGGGGAGATCTCATTGAAACGTATAAATTCCTGATGGTACTGGACAGGCTAGATGTGGGAAGAATCTTCCCGATGTTGGGGAAGTCCAGAACCAGTGTTCATGGTCGAGGAACAAAGGGTAACCCATTCAGGACTGAGATGAGGAAGAATGTTTTCACTCAGAGTGCTGTGAACCTGTGGAATTCTCCACCATAGAAAGCTGTTGGGGACCATTTATTCGATATATTCCAGAGGGAGCTGGACGTGGCCTTTGTGGGATCAGGGGGAATGGAGCAAAAGCAGGAATGGGATACTGAGATTCCATGATCAGCCATGATCATATTGAATGCTGGTGCAGGCTCGAAGGGCTGAATGGGCTCTTCCTGCAACTATTTCTTTATGTTTCTACATTTCTATGTTTCAAGTCAAGAAACAATCAAGAGGCTATCAAGAGCATGAGCCCTCTAGGCCCAAAGGCACCAGGAGCCAACTGCATAGGTTTTAGAATCAACAGTGCCAGCCACAAACTGTCTCCACCCCAGCTCTGGAAGTCAGGACAGATGTAGTGGGAGGTAGAGAAAGGAGATAATGTGGCATGACTGAAATATCACTGTTCTTAAACTTTCACTTCTGTATACACTTATGTGCCCTTACACTGTTCAAATATCAACTGTAGTATAATTTGTCCTGTCAGAACTTGTAAAGTTACAACTGTCTAAAAGCTAAGAAGCCTTTTCAGATATTCAATATCCCAAGAATGAAAGAGATTGTAATGGCCCAAGCATTGCTCATCTCTCACAAGCAACCAACTCTTTGACTGTAGATAACATTGGATATCGTGGATCTTTGAACCATGGCATTGAGGACTCAAACCAAATCACTCCAATGTGGACTACACTGAGGCTAAACGTAAAGTGCAGGGAATGTAATAAGGACTGGCCTGAGCACGCCATTCAACACTTACAAGTGAGAACACAGAATCATGATGACTGCACACAGCTCTGCAGGGAAATGTTTATTCTATCCAGTAGCTTTTCAAGACTAAAAGATGGTCCATGAGCAGCTCACATGTGCATTCTGCTGTACACAGTACTACTTTCACCTGCCAAGAAATGCTGCATGAAGCTCTGCCTCTCACTGGTTCTAAGCTATCCTCCTGGATTCTCAAGCATTTCAGGACAACCTAGCAGGCTATGACTTGGAGGTGCCAGTGTCGGACTATAACCTGGTGTTGTGTGATGTTTAACTTAGCAGGCTATGCACAATCTACAACATTGAAGGATCAGTGATGATTCAATAGCCTAAAAGAGAGTTATCAAGATTCCTCGCAATTTGCTGGTGATCATGACTAGACCTCACTGCACAATGCTTGGAAATAGCATCCTGCCATATGCTTTAAGTGCAATGTAGCCTTAGTTCCATATGATGTCAGATCACTTTCTCACTGCTGCCTTTTCCTGACTGCTCAACAGGACATGTTATGTGTAAAAGCTTGAAGATAGGATCACATAAAGATCACACAATCACATGGATAGAGCTATTGTGGTACAGTGGAATTGTCCCTACCTCTGGGTCAGGAGATCCAGGTGCAAGTCCCGCCTGGGGGTGTGTGATTTCAGGCCGATTCAGATATCTGAAATCACATGGATACAGTGACCTTAACGCAGCAACACAAAAGGTCAAGGACTGCAAAAAAGAATAAAATCCATCGAGCTATAAGAAGGGCCTGTTGCCAGATTACCAATAGAATGTCAAGTAATTAAATGAAGACCAAACCCATCTTATTCATCCTGGAAGCAAGTTTTAATTAGGTTATCTCTGGTCTCTAGGGTTCAGCAATGAATTATTCTATCTTGCTCTTTTGGACAGTTCCTCCTCGTCAATGTCCTTTTCCTCATCTGTATGAGACCCTGAAAAGAAAAAAAAATACTGTTCCAAAGGTTGCAGAGCAGTGGAGAAACTGTGATGCATATGCATATAAGTCATTACAGGTGTCAGAACAGGTAGAGCAAGCTGTTCATAAAATGTATCATATTCTGGACTTCATAAATAAAGGCAAAGAGTGCGAGAGCAGGGAGGTTATGATGAACTTAGCTAGGATAGGCCTCAGCTGCAGGCTATTCTGGACAGCTCTGGATGCCTCACTATAGGAAGGATGTCTATGCATTGGAGAAAGTGCAAAAGAGGTTTATAAGAATGGTTCCAAGAACGAAATACTTCAGTTATGATGAAAGATAAAAAAATTGGGACTGTTTTCCGTGGAGAGAAGGAAGCTAAGAGGATATTTGACAGAAGTTTTCAAAATCATGAGGGTCTGGACATAGTGGATAGGGAAAAACCGTTCCCACTCATAAACAGATCAAGAACCAGAGCACACAATTTTAAAGTGTATTGCAAAAGAAACAAATGCAGAATAAGAAACTCTTTCTCAAACAATGAATAGTTAAGGAATGAAATGCACTGTCTGGAAATTGTGGTGAAGGCAGGTTCAATTAATGCATTCAGGAGGGAAATGGATGATTATTTAAATAAAAACACTGTGCAGGTGACAGAGAAAAGGCAAACACTTGAAACTAATTTAAAATGTTTAGAGAGCAAGAGCAGACATAATAGGATGAATTCTGCTCTAAAATAATTCTGTAATTCTATGAGTCATTAAAGCCCATGCCCACACCTGACTTGGCCATTACTGACCAAGCCACCAGCAGTGAATGTGGCCCATTCCACCAAACGACAAGGCAGGACAGCCCTGATAGACCACAGCTCACTCCTCATACAGTATCCTAACCGTATGACCTGTAATCCCCGAGTGGTTGGCCTTGGTATGTAGGACTGACTGTGGCCCAATCCATGCATTGTAAGGCCACAAATTGCCAGACCCTGTTAGGAACAAGCCCTGGCTGATTGTGGTCAAATACTCTGGATTGAAATTGGATGAGCCTCTTGACTGACTGTAGACCGTCCACTTCACATCATTAAGGACTGCTCCCGTTGACTGTCACACGTGGCCATTTGATTCAAGGAAGTGCAGTGAGTTTTCCATTAATGCTGCAGATAATGTCGGATGAAGATGCAGGGGAACATGTGCTCCACACTCATCACAAACTGGCTGCCTCTCCCTTTGCATTGAAAAACAATCCAAACGTCAAAGGCTTGCAACCTGTAACTGAGTGCGAAAGAGCCTGGGTGCTAAGAAAGTGAGTCACATATTGACTCGCAGCTGGTAAGTTGGAGTCAAAGTGAAATCTGCACCAAGAAAGTAATGTGAAATATACAGAGACTACCAGGCTCCAAGTATGTGGTAAAGTCATTGAGCACTAAAAAAAGCAAGCTAAGCACCATAAGATGCATGAGGTACACCTGTGATACGGAACACAAAGCAACCTGGCACAAGCATGTAAACTGTAGGTGTAAAGGAAAATTTTGGGAGCTCTGAATTGGTGTGTGAATTGGTCTGAGAGTAGCAATGATGATATGGTGAAGCAGGTGGTTTGCCAATGTGTCGGCAAAGGGTTGAAGAGAGTGGTGATCATGAAGCATGCAGTGGTATCTGAAGAAGCAATTGCAGGATGGCCAGGACTGGTAATTGGCAAGCTGCAGCCGGCAGGCACCCATTCTCTGACTTGCATGTCAGGAATTTGCACCATTTAGTTTCCTGGTAGATTAGATTAGATTCTGTACAGGGTGGAAACAGGCCCTTTGGCCCAACAAGTCCACACCACCCCTCCGAAGAGAAACCCACCCAAAGCTATTCCCCTACCCTAAATTTACTCCTGCCTAACACACCTAACACTGTGGGTAATTTAGCATGGCCACTTCACCTAATCTGCACATTTTTGGATTGTGGGAGGAAAGTAGAGGAGCAGAGAATTGGAAAGTACCAGTTAAAGAAATCACACTGGAGCTATAAGACGATCACCACTTGATTCTGAAGTGCCCATTTACCATGTGTGCACAATGTGTGCATTCCTTCAACAGTAATGTAACCAGGCAGTGTAACAGTTGGTGCTAGACAAATTGCAACACTGTCAGAAATGATCGAAATTCACCATTAGTTACCACAGCACTATAAAATCACTAGAACAATAAGGGTAAATTTTATTTTATATATTCCACAGAAAAATGCTTTGTTTTCTACTTCAGAAGTGCTTTGCTATTTAAGTAAAGCTTGTATGAATTTCTTCTTTTATGTTAAGGAAATTGATAACTATTAAAATAGGTAGACAGCAGTTTAACATGAACATGTTAATTGCTGAATTAAAAATAGTGTAGTGAAGAAATAAATCCCCTTTATGTCTTACTTTTTGAACCAATCTATTTGCAATATGCTGATAAGGTCAGATCACAGAGTTATATTACTTGAACTCTAAAATGGTACTGAGTTCTTGGTGCGAAGCTGACATTGTGTAAAATGCTTCATGGAGCAATGGAAAATTTGTTGTGCATGTTATTTTATTTGCACTTG
Source organism: Chiloscyllium plagiosum (assembly GCF_037043375.1). NCBI lineage: Eukaryota > Metazoa > Chordata > Chondrichthyes > Orectolobiformes > Hemiscylliidae > Chiloscyllium > Chiloscyllium plagiosum. Next base: position 73,917,413 of record NW_028270141.1, read on the forward strand.
ATTCCAATCCATTTAGAGATCAAGATGTTCTTGTATGTTTCAAATCATCCAACCTTACTCACCCTTTCCTGTGGTGGAAATGACATCCTTATTTTGAATGCAGCACATGAAACAATTTCCATCACAGAATTCCAGTACAGCAATCCAAAACATGTCAGAAACACACTACAAAGGAGGACTTATTTATTTCGCTGTAGGTACTGGAGCTGTGTAAAATGGCTCTTCATGTCACTGAATAAATAAAATAGTTATAACTGTACCTTGGTGCATTGAATAGTACAATGCATCAGTGCCGGTGCCAAAATGTTATTAGAAAAGAAATTTCTTCCCATAGTCATTAACCCAGAGTGCTTTATTTTCAATTCAACCCTCCATGTTAATTCTTCACACTCACACCATCAATAATTCCTCCGAGCCAGTTTCCCTGAAGATCTAATTAGCATTCGCAGCCTAAATATAAATATTCAAAAAACACAACATAAATAATGAGGAAAAAGATGAATAATTTTTGCTGATTTTTAAGCAGACCCCTGCTGCTGAGAATTCTTTAAGGAGTAGGGAAGTGCTAAGTGATTAAATTTTGTAGCTGGAAATGTTCAATGATGTTTATTCGGATCATAAGCACATCACATTTCCTTCTGGATAATTCCATTTAGATTGCAATTGTTTCAGGCAGCTTTTTGCAGCATCAGTTTATTTTATCCAAAAATATGTTGAACACTTTTCAGCCACTAAAACAATGACTTTCATATAGCACCTTACTTTGACAAGCTTTCATATGTATTTCTGTCCTTACTTTAGCTTCTGCGCAGAGTGTGAAGCATGAACAAATTTTCTATGTAATACTTCAAAATGATTTTTGTAAAACTGATTATAGGGTAAACTGGGCTATAGCTATTAACAATTCTAATCTGTACAGTACTGGCTTGCATAGCCCTTAGTAACCTTTGTGAATTATTTGAAATAAACATGAACCAAAAGAAACCTTAAACTTTGATTATTTTGCATTCCTTGGGAAAATTCTCAATGACAGCCCCCATTATTGGCTAACGTTTTACACACAGGTCAACTAAGTTTGAGAAAACTTGGATAAAAGCCAGCAAAAAAAAGCATGATAAATTAGGGTAACCTCAACTCCTGTCAAATACCCCTGACAAAGGGATTTTTGGGTAAATTCCAGGTCTATCATTTCCTCATTGTGGGACAATGTGCTCATATACAAGTGGGATCGAGGAGTTGAAGCCCACAGTAGGTATCCAAAAAAGCAATCAAGCCAAACTGGTGGGGAGTGGATTCCAGCCGAACACTGCAGTGAGCTTCTATTCTTGCTCCTCCCCAGGTAGCATACAACTAGGAGGATTCTTATGGCTGCTGGTTTAATTGCTCTGGCTACCACACTAATCAGGCACTTCCCATAATTACTGTCTTTCTTTGCCCCTTCCCCCCCCTCTCTAAGACTGTCATTCTTCTATCCTTTAACTCATAAAGCATGCAGACAATGTGGGCACGATTCAGGGGCAAACTGGCTAGACACCTGATTTAACTTAGAAATGTACACATTTCCTTTAGAGGACAACTTTTTCTTCCAGCTGTATCAGAAAATTATGGAAGCTGGTTCCATTTTAGCTGCTCACAGTCATGTTTCTCAAAACAAGCAACAACCAAGAGATTAAAATAAATAACAAAACTTCACAGACTGTATAACAAACATCAATCATAAAGTATTTCAAATGTTAACAAAAACACAGAACAGACATTTACTGCAGCTCTACTAATCCCAGCATGTGATTTATAATTATCAGTTTCACTCAAACCTTCAAAATGTTAATGTAACTTTTTCACAGAAAAAATAAACAAACAGAAGTTTTCACTATCAGTCAGTAAGTTTATTATAATAGTACAGGCCATTTGGCCCCAAATACAAAATATACTATCTTTGTTCCAACTGGGCAGAAGGGTTTGAAGCGATTTCTTAGTTAAAGTTAATGTATTTTATCAATTTTACAATAAGCCTTCTGTCTATGCAACAAGCATTATTGGCAGCAACAGTATATTTGGCAATTTTGACTGCAGCTTTTTTGAACTCAGTTTCTAAGATCAACAAATTTAACCTGGAGAAGGCTGCAGAGTGTAACATGTGAGACTCTGTGCTTGATGTCGTCATTTCACGAATGCATAAGATTAAAGTAGTTTCATCATTAATAAATGTATCTGTCTTTTCTCCCTCTTTTTTGTACTTTGTTTTTCAGCCTGCTCATCCTTCTCCAACTGTGAAGATGAGTAGATAACCTGTTCCCAGGCTTTTGTTAATGTAACCCCTATGGCAGCTGCAGGGAGGTGTGCTGTATCCTGGAGTGATATTCTCTTCACTTCTGTCCTGTGCTCCTAATAAGCCATTCAGAATTGTAAAAGAACTAAAAGCAATATCTATGCATCAAGAATCCTGCTGTTTTATCTGAACTGGATATCCTATACACTGCTACATATAATTCTTTTCTTCAAGATTTACTACAATAGGCCAAAGGTCAGCCAGACATTTTACACAAAGCAGAAAATGGATCATAGTTGACTTGGTTCCAATGTTCCACCACGCATAGCCTGCCTTGGTATGTGACTGTTCCTTTTTCAGATCTTAGGTTTCAAGTTGGTATAAAATTATTACTAAAAACCAGTGGCATCCTATATGGTCCATGTCATAATCCAGGATAATGAAGAATTTGTTTTGACAAGTTAACTTGCCATGTTTGCCTAATCTTACTTATCCACATTTAGATTTGCAGTGGATTTATATTTCCATTTCCAAATTAGAGTTAAATTATTAAAATTTTGAAAAACCTCTCCAAATCTCCAAACCTTACATTATTTTGTCTCCAATTTCTTCTCCTCCCTTTTCTTCTCAAGTCTCCCATTGGGGTTATCCAACTGCCACATCATAACCTGGCAGCGGTGAGAATTGAAAGTGTCAAAATTAACTGTGGCTGGAGAAGGATTGCAATGCAGGAGGGCAGAATTAACTGAGAGAAAAAGAATGCTAGCTTGAACTGAGGAGGAGAGGATATTAGAGCCCAGTTGAATTGAAGATTGGGAAAGAAAAGGCACCAGTGCGAACTGGGATTGTTGAGGCAAACGGCCTCAGAATGAGAAGGAATCAATTTGAGGATAACATCTGTTTCATGTATATAACACAGCTATGTATTCAACGAGGTCTGTTTTGAAATGCCTCTAAAATAGCTCCCCGCAGTTTGTATCACCTTATGGCAGAGGCCACATGACAATGGCAGACTAAGAAGGACATTTGACGATGGTAACATTTCAATCCAAAAATTCCCTTTAATGTAACAAACAAAAAAAAAGTGCATGCACTATTCATAACTGAGAGTTACCAAATTATGCACCACACAAATGGTTCTCATACAGCTTGCTATTGTAGCAAGTCTTACTTGTTCATTTATTTACATGCATAACATGCATGATCTTTAAAGTGTTGGTACTTGTGATGGTACACGTGTGGGCTGTAAGGTATCTTATAAGGTATCTTCGATATCTGCTGGTTGGGAGTTTTGTGCTTTCTTGCTCAGTTTCAAAATCTTCTCAGCTGACTGCTGATTTATGCTGCTGCCTTAGAGACCTCTTGCCTTGAGTTGCAATAGCTATGTCCAGCAAGGCAAACTTTTCTTTTCATTTACTTTTGTATCAAGTTTCTTTTGTGCTCTTGCAGTCAGGCCCTCTCTGTCTTGCTTTTTTTTTGTCTATTCACTAAATGATGTGGCCTGCAAATACTGTAAATCTCTTCTGAGGTGTTTAAGATTATTAGTCTGAGCTTTCAACTTGTTTCTGCTGATATGAGTGGCTTCAACATTATATCTAATATCTGAAATTCCACATCTTCAGTCTTCCCATTGTATTGAGCTTTCAAACCAAATTGTCCTCATGACCTGTCACAGACCCTAAACTTTACCTTTGAGCATTTTACTTTTGGATTATTACTTTGTCTACAAAGCTCATAATGTCACAAAAACCTGAAAGAACTGCGAATGCTGGAAATCTGATACAAAAATAGAACTTGCTGGAAAATCTCAGCAGGTCTGGTAACATCTGTGGAGAGAAAACAGAGTTAATGTTTCAGGTTCAGTGACCCGTCTTTCGAACCTTTCGTCAGTTCTGAAGAAGGGTTTCTAGACCTGAAACATAAACTCTGTTTTCTCTCCACAGATGCAATCAGACCTGCTGAGATTTCCAGCAATTTCTGTTTTTGTTTCATAATGTTATGAGAAATGCCAGTGTCTATCTGGCACTTTATGTCCATTTGATGCTCTTGCTCTTCTGTCTTCAATGCAATGGTTGTAAATCATCTTTCTCCTTTAGACTTGATATTGCTCTAAGATGTATATTGAATCATCAGAATCTTCACCCAACAACCCTCTGGTGAACACCTCTGAAGCCTTTATTGTTTGTCTACTACCTAGCTAAATACGTGCGTACAAAATGTTTATCCTCCTTGCAATTAAAGCAATGCTTTCTCCCATGCTGGACATGCTTTCTTTTGTTTTCTGTGACGACCTCTGCAATATTTGCAAGTTGTCCTTCAACCTCAAGCTTTCTGTTGACCTTTCTGTGGATACTTGTTGTATTTCTCCACATTTTTCCATTTGAAAAGTTGAGGCTGCTTTTTAACATAACGGACATAGCTAGGCCACTTCTCCACATTGTGGATGAACTGGTCTGCACTGTAGTGATTGAATTACAATTTCAAAGCTTCTGCACATATTCATAAATTCTTCAAGTCCAAGATCTTTGATTAGATCATCTTTCAGTTGTGCAGATTCACAGGTTTCTACAAGCTGAGTTATTGAGTCTATATGTTGATCAATAGATGCTTTATTAGCTTGATACCTAATGCTGAGTGCATATTCTTCATAAGTAATTTTCACTTGAGGTTCAAATCAAACTTTTGACTTTCTGTAGTCTGTGTTTTTTTCCTGTTCTTCAGAGAGATTTGGGGAAAGAGATTAAAAACCTTGTAACAGTCTCTTAACAACAATGATAGAAATATAGGAAATTATGACTGCTCCAGATTGCTAACAAACCTGCTGCTATTTTGTAATTCTACCACTGTATTTTCAAAACTGCCTGTTCTCATATCACCTTTTGTTTCAACTGAAGCCGGTAGAGAAAATCTGTAATCATTTTCTCTCAAATAATATTTCAACCGCAGCTTGCTTCTTTGATCTTCTTTTCTCAGTTTCTTTTAGTGGCAGCTTTCACGGCTCTGAATTTTCCTGTGTCTCTGTGTCAGTAGCTTTTTTTATATACACTCAATCTCAATCACACTTCTGGCACTATGTGTGCATTCAACACAAAGGTTTTATTGAAGTATGTTTAAGATGGCTGTGTATTGTGTGTGCCCTTATGGTAGGGGTCACAAGACATTTGCACATGATTGCATTTCAATCCAAACAATATCCCTGTTAACCTATCCAGAGACAGCAAAGCTGGGACACGGCACTTGAATGTGGGAAAGATAATTTTGGGGAAATAATAGTTTGGTTGCTTTGTTGGAATTTCAAATGTTATTTTGCTTTCTTTCTTTAGATTAAAAATCTATCAACTATATAGAATTGCAGGCTTAAGATAAAGTGCAGTGCTTTACTTTTAATGTATAGGTGGCATCTTATGTGGGCCAGAAGAACTTGTGCTACGGTGAAAACTCTGGAATGATCATGTGAAAATTCAAATGGCCTTTCCAATAGTCGGAAGCAACATATTTCATTTTCCAACATAGTTCTGGATGTTGAGATGCAATTCTTCCTTTGGAACAGCAAGATAGCTATTGACAAGGGTCATTGCTTGTTGTCAGCTGCAGGAATTGCCCATCGTGGTCTAATAATATCTAGCTGCCCATCCTATTACCCATCGTGAGAAAACTAGATGCCAAGAAATCCTGACATGAAAGCTGACAGCTCCAACTCACTGCTATCACCTCAGGCCCTCCATGTCGGATGCCTGTCACCAGCAATTCAGGTCACCCTCCAGCAGCTGCATGGAGCCCACATCCATGGACCTTGGCAAGAGACACCTTCAAGCACCTCATCGTCATCGTGGCACAGCTCTGATCCACTGAAACCACATGTCCATGCTGCAACACAGGGCACACCAGCAAATTCCATTGCAATGCTGCTGCCATGTCTCCCATCAGTCAGGAGCAGTCAGCATAGTAAAGTAACTCTTGATACTTCAGCAATGTAAGTCAGCCACTTGGAGCAGTCAGGGTCAGGATCCTGTCCTTGGAAGAGGTGAGGAGCTGAATGACAGGCACCCCATCACCAGCCTTGAATCTTCCTGCCACACTGTAGGCTGTTTTCTCCTGTAATGAGAGAAAGGAGGTGAAAGGGGTCCCACTGCTCTCTGGGGGGAAATGAGAGCGAGTGATGGAAAACACTGTATGTGAGAGTGAGAACAGTAGAACATTAGCCTTAGTGAAAGGTGGATGTAGTTGCAGAAATGGAGTGTGAGTGTGAGGTCGCAGAGATTAGATGGTGGCACTTACCCTGGTGGAGAGGAGAAAGTCATGGATTTTCTGCCTACTCTGAGTTCCTCCAGATGGCTGAGAGTGCACTGGCATGAGTGGCAACCTCAGACTAGGTTGGCAAAGTCCAGTGTCATGACATCCTGGGCCAGACCAGGGGAAGAGAAGAATTCTCTTCTGCACCACCGCCACATCCTTGTTATCTGGGGAAAATGACAGGAACGATGCAGGGCTACCGTGCATTGACTGAGCTTATTTTGTTGTGCAACAGTCTTGTAACGATGGCACTGGTAACAAGTTTGCTGGTTTGTCGCAAAAGCCCTTCATCAGGATTTCTGATGAAGGGCTTTTGACCAAAACATTGATTTTCTGCCCCGCGGATGCTGCCTGACCTGCTGTGCTTTTCCAGCACCACTCTAATCTCGACTCTAATCTCCAGCATCTGCAATACCTACTTCTGCTGGATTGCTGGTTTGTTCAGGGATATCCAGGCAATGGTGGGTTTTCCCCGGGACCATGAGTGGGAGGGTTGGGCTAGCATCGAATGAGAAGCGTGCCACAATGGCAGTGTAGATAGTTAAAGAAGTGAGTATGGGACTATAGCCACAAGAAAAACTCTCCATGACATGCAATAAATTTGACACTGAGCCAAATGAAATAAGATTCTGCCTTGTATGAGTCCCAAAATGCCCCAAAGCAACTATAAGTACGCAATTAATTTTGTGTTTCCAATAGTTGGACCTGCCCTTTCAGATTTTCATTTAATTCATTTCCTACAATACAAATGGGAGAATATGTTCATACCTGCACTTTCAGCTGTAAAATCCAAGTAACAACTTGTTTTTGCATGTCAGGGCCATTCTTGAGTTGTCAAATTTTGTGAGCTATCTCAGCTTCTCAAAGCTGTTGTTCAGTGTTTATTAGTTTTCTGGACTAGCACAAATGTTTGCTGCACAATATCATTTTATATAATGCAGGAAAACATCTTCTTTTTCAATATCCAAGAATGTATTTTATAAGCATTATTATACTATGCAAGTTCACCTATTACTTTTAGTTTGATACATATGATCTGTTTATGGATTTGAAATGTTCACTTTTTTACCATGCCCGTTCCTCCTACTTTCCCCTCTGATAGAAGTACTCACTGTCTATTACCCAGGGCTAAAAATGGAATAATATGGTCTGTTAAATCTATCATATGTTGTTTCACATTCAGTTGGCAACAAATGGAATTCCCACAAAGTGATCTTGATAATATCTCATTTTTATTGTCTTCAGAAATCACATCTGAAAAGTTATTCTAAGAACAGATAGAACAGGGAAATCTCCGGCAGATTTTTTTGTTGAGAGTCTGAATCTTTGAGGCACTGGAACTTTTATTTTAGAAATTTAAAATAATACCTAAACCAAACATTTCATAATGAGATAGTCTAGAGAACCAATTTTTCGAACAATAACAAGATAATCTCACCCAAAACATCAAGCAGTGGTACAACCACAATAAAAACTCACAGTTTTGCAACAGTTTTAGAGATTCATGGATGGAAACTTGTCTCAGACAATGGCGTAAACACACTGGACGGTGCTCACTATGAACAGAACTGATATCCAATTCTATGGGCACTTCATCTGGGTTATATTCTTAATAATTGAGAATAAGGTTGAAAACTGAACATAATTAAAACTCCTCATCCCCATTACTTGCTTGTGCGACATATTTGGTTTCATGCCTTTTGATAAATTATCGGAGTATTAAAATAACCGTGAACATGAAGTCAAATATGTCTTACTTGTCAATAGCGAGAGACACAAAACTTTAAATTTGCTTAGTGTTAACAATTGCTTCATTATTTTTGAAAGAACAAGTAATAATCCTGGCAACAAATAACATTGGAAGGGATTCTCCCTGGAATTGCCTCCGTAACTTCTACAGAAGTTCAGCCAAAATTCCATTTATAAGTGTAAATAGGGTTTACATGCCACACCACAGCAAGGCCTCCCTCGCTTGCATGTGGCCAGTCAGCAATAGATTAACTTCAGACTAAAACTGAACAGCTTGGCTGCCTAAGGAACATCTAACTGTATGTATTAGGTACAGAAATAGACCATTCGGTCCGTCAAGTCTACTCTGCCATTCAATAAAATCAAGGTTCTACTGTTTGTGTTTCGCATTCCACATTCTCACCTACCTCGATAACATTTGATTCCATTGCCTAACAAAATCTATCTGGCTATATTCAAATATTTAAATTTTTTTCAGGAGTCTAGAAGACACCAAAGAGGTTATTATTATAACTTTCTTAGTAACAGCCCAACAAACTGATCCATTGTTTAAAAAAAACACTAGATCAGGCTGCTCACACTGAAGCTGAAGGAGACGTTGTCCCTGAAAGTTACTGAATTAAAAACAAGGTGCTAGTGAAGAAATGATGCCTTCCCCTCACAGAGCTGTAAATAAAGAATGGGCAGTGCTCCACCAAATAGTGGTGCCATCAAGGTGGCATAGGGGAATATTTCACCTAGCTCACAAAGTTCTGATGGCTGGGTGTGTCAGTATATGCATTCATCAGCCAGCATTTCTACAGGCCAGAGCTCCACAGAGATGTCTTAAGGTTTTGTACACATCCACCACACATGCCAAGCTGCAGGAAAGCCCCAAACTTCAATACAACCTGCACCAATGATTCCTGTGCTGGCTTTTGGTGAACCAATCAGTAAAGCACGAGTGGACTCTATGGGACCCCTGACCAAAATAAAAAGGGGGCTACCAGTATATCCCTAACATCATGGACATGGCTATCTAGTTCCAAGAAGCTGTTTCTCTGACATCCATATCTGCTAAAAGACATTATGGCAAAACTTCAGGGAGATTGAAGTCACCCAATTCTTTACTGAGATCCACTGTCGGATCAGGACTTAACTTAAATGTCAAAAATATCCAAAGAAGTAATGGGTGACTTGGGCATCAGCCAGCGGAAGTGTTCTGTTGTATCGTCAACCATCATAGGGGGCACTACAATGGTCCCTAAAAATAAGGACAAGGATATAGTGCCAAGAGTATCCCTGTGATTAGCATAAAGGGTTAGAGTTTCTTCTGTTTGTCACCAGGCAATCACCAATGAATCCACCAGTTTTACTCCATTTTAATTAGTTTATGGGCAGCAAGTTCAAGACCCTCAGAACCCAATCAAGGAGAGGCTTTAGAACAGAAGGAGGAAGTCCCCATGTTAGAATGAAAGTGAATCACGTGAGCCTGTGAAGTTGCCCAAGCATACTTGAAAATCTGCCAGACAGCGATGAAACCAAAGGCCAGAGCCTGAACCTTTCAATCAGGTAACTACATGTTTGTGCTCCTACCAATATCAGGTGAATGCTTAGAAGCTCAGTTCAATGGCCCATACAGAATAGCAAAGAAACTCAGGAAAGTGAACTATCTGATTGAGAACCCAGGCAGGAAGAAAGAAAATCTGTGTTATGTCAACCAAGAAGGGGCTAAACAGATTACAGCCTTGCCCATTGTCATCAACATAGAGGGCAAGGGTAGCATAGGAGATGAATTGGAAAGAGATGTTAGTAAAGCCCACATTGGATGCCCTCCTACATAATTAGCAGTTTAGGAAACACTAGCAAACTTGGACATCTTACTCATTTGCTGGAAATGTGTTGCTGGAAAAGCGCAGCAGGTCAGGCAGCATCCAGGGAACAGGAGAATCGACGTTTCGGGCATAAGCCCTTCTTCAGGAATGAGGAAAGTTTGTCCAGCAGGCTAAGCTAAAAGGTAGGGAGGAGGGACTTGGGGGAGGGGCGTCGGAAATGTGATAGGTGGAAAGAGGTCAAGGTGAGGATGATAGGTCAGACTGGGGTGGGGGCGGAGAGGTCGGGAAGAAGATTGCAGGTTAGGAAGGCGGTGCTGAATTCAATGGATTTGACTGAGACAGGGTGGGGGGAGGGGAAATGAGGAAACTGGTGAAATCCGAGTTCATCACTTGTGGTTGGAGGGTTCCTAGGCGGTAGATGAGGCGCTCTTCCTCCAACCGTCATTTTGTTGTGGTCTGACGATGGAGGAGTCCAAAGACCTGCATATCCTTGGTGGATATGCAGGTCTTACTCATTTACTCATTTACCTAGGTGCAGCATAGTAAGTGGACTGAATCAGTTTGTTCTCTGTACCTAAGGGATTATGCAGAGAATACAAGACTGCAAGACCCTATCTCTGCATGATGTAGGTATGCAAGAAACTCTTCCATAAGGCAACATCCCTGTTGGCTAGACCTATGAAAGCCTGCCCAGATTGAGAACGAGATTGACTAGATGCCTCCGACTAATAAAACCCAGCAGCAGTAGTTAGACCTCATCATGTTGTGCTTGTGCCAAAGTCAGGTGGTTCCACAAGGCTCTGCATTGACTACCAAATCATTAATGTAGTGATCAGAGCCTACACCTACCAGATATCTCCCCACAGCTGGAAGATTGTACAAATAGGGTGGGTAAAGAAGCCTACTTTACCAATATAAATGTCCTGAAGGGTGCTGGCAGGATCCCTTGGCTGTCCACATAAAGAAAATCTCCACCTCCATTGCTTCAAATGAGTAATCCCTACTGTCAACCCAAGTCGTCGGACTCTGAAATACCCCAGCCACATTTCAACGGTTAAGGTCGACCTAAAAGCTTTCCCAAACTTCAGTACAGTAGCTGAACTACTGACAAACCTGTTACACAGAAAAGCAAAGCTGTTAAGTATTGAGGAATGCAAGGCAGTGTTTGAAAAGCTGATGGCCATTTTAACAAGCAAGTCAATGTTTGTGTTCAATTCATTATGTGGGGTAAATATTGTGACCACACTTTAACCTTGGGTCACCTATGGGTATATTAAACTTTAGTTACAACATGTGTTTTAAAAGAAAAAATAGGCTTATGGTCACAAGTTGCCTGCAGAATGTATTCAGTGGCTGCTTGCAGAGATGAACTCTGAAATGACATCTGATGTTTTGTTAAAGAAGCTTCAAAGGGAGAAAACGCATGTCAAAGTGAATTTGTAATCTTCTGGGAATATCTCAGACTGTGAACATCTTGGCAAAAAGGCAGCAGTCTGGCTGAGAAAAAAAGATCATTCCTCCCTTTTAGGAACACACAGTATATTGGGTTAAAAGTGAGATTCCTGACTGCTCTGGGGGTGTTAGTGGGTGATGCCCCAGCATGTGGACTACTGTGCTGTATGGTTCACAGCTCTGAAAGTAGCCATCTAAACACCCCTGCACCTCAAGTAAAGGAAGGGCAAAACCCTCACTCTGAACGCTGCTAGTCAGCCACTGCCAAAATGAATCAGGACTAAGAAGTTTCAATCAACCTAGAAAGCCAAGAATCTCAAAATCAACTGTTCAACCAGCAATATCAACATCACCAGTGAAATCTATTAGAACTATCTGTTCTTCAGGAACAATTTAAAGTCTGGTACTTTTTTAAAGCCTTTATCTTTGACTCACCTCTTAATTTTAATGTACATATGAATGTTGCATGACTATTTGTTCTTAGTAATTAGTAAACTTACTGTTCTTATTATTTGAAGAAAGTCTTGTTGCTCCTTTTAATATGTAAGTTAAATTGGGACTGGGAGAATGGTATCTTCAAGGGAAAGGATCCTTTTAAAATCTGTCAGGGTGAAAGGAAAGGCTGGTAGCTACAGGGAATGCTGGATGACTAAAGAAATTGAGGGTTTGGTTAAGAAAAAGAAGGAAGCATATGTAAGGTATAGACAGGATAGATCGAGTGAATCCTTAGAAAAGTATAAAGGAAGTAGGAGTATACTCAAGAGGGAAATCAGGGTGGCAAAAAGGGGACATGAAATAGCTTTGGAAAATAGAATTAAGGAGAATCCAAAGAGTTTTTACAAATGCATTAAGGACAAAAGAGTAACGAGGGAGAGAATAGGGCCAGTTGTTGGAGGGAATCCTGAAGGACAGGATGTACATGTATTTGGAAAGGCAAGGACTGATTAGGGATAGTCAACATGACTTTGTGCGTGGGAAATCATGTCTCACAAACTTGATTGAGTTTTTTGAAGAAGTAACAAAGAGGGTAGAGGGTAGATGTGATCTGTATGGACTTCAGTAAGGTATTGGACAAGGTTCCCCATGGGAGACTGATTAGCAAGGTTAGATCTCATGGAATACAGGGAGAACTAGCCATTTGGATACAGAACTGACTCAAAAGTAGAAGACAGAGGGTGGTGGTGGAGGGTTGTTTTTCAGACTGGAGGCCTGTGACCAGTGGAGTGCCACAAAGATTGGTGCTAGGTCCTCTACTTTTTGTCATTAACATAAATGATTTGGATGCGAGCATAAGAGGTACAGTTCGTAACTTTGCAGATGACACCAAAATTGGAGGTGTAGTGGACAATGAAGCGGGTTACCTCAGATTACAACAGGATCTGGACCAGATGGGCCAATGGGCTGAGAAGTGGCAGATGGAGTTTAATTCAGATAAATGCGAGGTGCTGCATTTTGGGAAAGCAAATCTTAGCAGGACTTATACACTTAATGGTAAGGTCCTAGGGAGTGTTGCTGAACAAAGAGACCTTGGAGTGCAGGATCACAGCTCCTTGAAAGTGGAGTCACAGGTAGATAGGATAGTGAAGAAGGCATTTGATATGCTTTCTTTTTTTGGTCAGAGTATTGAGTACAGGAGTTGGGGGGTCATGTTGCGGCTGTACAGGACATTGGTTAGGCCACTGTTAGAATATTGCGTGCAATTCTGGTGTTCTTCCTATCGGAAAGATGTTGTGAAACTTGAAAGGGTTCAGGAAAGATTTACAAGGATGTTGTCAGGGTTGGAGGATCTGAGCTACAGGGAGAGGCTGAACAGGCTGGGGCTGTTTTCCCTGGAGTGTCGGAGGCTGAGGAGTGACCTTATAGAGGTTTACAAAATTATGAGGGGCATGGATAGGATAAATAGACAAAGTCTTTTCCCTGGGGTCGGGGAGTCCAGAACTAGAGGTCATAGGTTTAGGGTGAAAGGGGAAAGATATAAAAGAGACCTAAGGTGCAACTTTTTCACAAGAGGGGTGTGCGTGTATGGAATAAGCTGCCAGAGGAAGTGGTGGAGGCTGGTACAATTGCAACATTTAAGAGATATTTGGATGGGTATATGAATAGGAAGGGTTTCGAGGAATATGGGCCATGTGCTTGCAGGTGGGACTAGATTGGGTCAGGATATCTGGTCGGCATGGACTGATTGGACCGAAGGGTCTGTTTCCATGCTGTGCATCTCTATGACTCTATGATTCTATAACCTTGTTACGAACAACCAAAGGGTCTGCTAAAGAACCAAGGGGAGCCAGTTCTCTCCTCCTGAACTAGGAGCTTAACAGTTTGTGATATCCTGTCTGCAAACAAGTTGAGGAACTTCACCCAAGGACTGGTCATAGCTAGGGAGTGTGGGTAAAGCCAAGCAGGAATGTTTCTGAACTGTTCAATCAGAGTCCCTTTGTTCTTAAGACAGGATTACAACAGAATACCAGAGTTCACCAACACCAGATAAAGAAGTTTTGCTTCATATCTGGATCGTTGAATTGAGTTTTGCTTTCCAGCTTGTCAAACTATATACTTTTTTTTAGATGTTTTTTAGATTCCCTACAGTGTGGAAACAGGCCCTTCGACCCAACAAGTCCACACCGACCCTCCAAATAGTAACCCACCCAGACTCATTTCCCTCTGATTGATGCATCCAGCACTATGGACAATTTAGCATACCCAATTCACCTGACCTGCACATCTTTGGACTGTGGGAGGAAACCAGAGCACCCGGAGGAAACCCACGCAGACACGGGGAGAATGTGCAAATAGGTGGCACAGTGGCACAGTGGTTAGCACTGCTGCCTCACAGTGCCAGAGACCCCGGTTCAGTACCTGCCTCGGGTGACTGTCTGTGTGGAGTTTGCACATTCTCCCCGTGTCTGCGTGGGTTTCCTCTGGGTGCTCCGGTTTCCTCCTATAGTCCAAAGATGTACAGATTAGGTGAATTGAACCATGCTAAATTGCCCGTAGTGTTAAGTGAAGGGGTAAATGTAGGGGAATGGGTCTAGGTGGGTTGGTCTTTGGAGGTTCGGTGTGGACTTGTTGGGCCGAAGGGCCTGTTTCCACACTGTAAATAATCTAATAGAGTTATACGGTCATTCAGCATGGAAACAGACCCTTTGGTCCAACTAGTCAATACTGAGCATAATCCCAAACTGAACTAGTCCCACCGGCCTACCTATATCTCTCCATTTTGTATTCATGTACCTATCTAAATGTCTCTTAAATATTGTAATTGTACCTGCATATACCACTTCCTCTGGAAATTCATTCCACACACAAACCACTTTCTGCGTAAAAAAAAAACCTGCCCTTCGTGTCTTTTTCAAATCTTTCTCCTTTCCCCTTAAAAATATGCCCCTAGTCTTGAAACTCCCCCACCCTAGGAAAAAGCCACCTGCCATTCACCTATTTTATACCCCTCATGGTTTTATCATGATCTATCAGGTTACCTCTCAAACCTCCAGGAAACACCTCTCGGTGTAACATTGTTCATGTTGATTCAATTTATAAATATTATTCAAATAATTTATCACATCTATTGGGAAAGCAAATTTTAAAAATCATACTTGCTGCAATTACATTAATTACAAAACTGAGTCAAGTGGTGATTAGCTGAAGCCTACTTACATGGTGATAAGTTTATCAATCTGGGTGACATGGGCTTGTCATTAAATCACATTGCATGGAATGACTCGGATGTTGGGAAACCCGCATCACCTGATGGTCATGCAAGACCTAACGTTACATTTTAAAGGCAACCAGCCTGCACCATCGTTCCATAGGCTTTCAAAGGAAGATCTACGGTTTAAGTTTCCAACATCTGAATTTTTATTGTTTCAGTATAAAAGAAGATATTCCAAAGGCAGGGAGAAGACCCTGAGACCATAAGACATAGGAGCAGAAATTAGGTCATTAAGCCCATAGAGTCTACTCTGCCATTCAATCATGACTTATAAATTTCTCAAATCCATTCTCCTGCTTTCTCCCCATAACCCTTGATCCCCTTGATGCTCAAGAACCTATCTATCTCAGTCTTAAGTATACTCAGTCCTGGCCTCCACAGCCTTCTGTGGCAATGAATTCTATAGAAGATTCCTCTGGTGTTACACAAAACATCCTGTAAGGTGAATCAGTTCAAATAAAGTCCAAAAAGTCACAGTCACACTATCGTATGCCCTCCAGCAAAGAAGAAGAAGGACAAAGTGAATGATTCCCATACTGCTGCTGCCTCTCTCTTTCCTTGCAGGCAGCTTCTACATGCCCTGCCCTCAAGGACTCAGGTCTCTGATACCAATTTAAGAATGGCTCCTTTACATAGCCTCAGTTCTTCACTGCCCCTTTGAATTTTGAAGACATTACTGGGTTCTTAACTGATTGCCTGAAGCTCCATTCCTAAGAGTAGCAGCTCAGCAAGTTTTATACGAAGGAAACATCCCAAAGATCAATCCAGGGCTCTGTGATCCAGTCTCCTGATTCTCACCGTGAGAACAAAAGTCACATTTCAATTGCTTGCTTTCAACAGGCAAATTACTGAAGGTGTGAGTTTTATTAAATCAGGGAGACATGATTAAATTGTATTTAAATTATTCGCAAGTGGATAATAAGCATATCAATGAGCTTCCCATCACTAATGACCACATTTCCTGTTTTGTTACCTTGCCGCTTGTGGTATTCTTGCCAGTGGGTATCTGACATGTGACTGCCCTTGCATTTCTCTGGGTCCACACATATCCTTGCCAGCTTGAGCAGAATTCACAAATTCTAGCTCATACTTAAAAAGGAAATTATGCAAAGGACACCGAAGATAAATCAAATGTCCAAGCCATTAATTTCTGAACAGAAAATTAATTCTACCACACTGGAAAACGTAATCGTGCTCACTTCTTAAAATTGTGAGGATCTGTCTAAAACACAGAATTCTTCATGTAACAACGAGAGGACAACTGATGGAACTTATAAGTTAATCTTGGCATAAGAATAATGTTATCTTATGGAACAGACTGCCATCTAGGGGGTGAAATCTCTCCTGTTGATAATTTTACCAAAAAACATCACTGCGAGCGTATAACAGGATTTGTCATTTTGAACTCATCTTAACCTTCTCAGTAAAAGCAAGCCAAACGCATTTCATTTCTCCATATCACAAATATTGACTTCATCATCCAAATCCTGTTTGCAACTTATTTGTTTCTTACACCAATCATTCTCCTTCTTTTGCTGAATCTGACATTATTGCCATTATTTCCAGTACATAATAATATTACTATTTATTTTGCTGTGCCACCATGTATCCCTGTAAGAAACTAATCCATGGGACACCATTTAACTACCAACTGTATAACTACTAATCATGCTCTTATAATGTTCTTCTAAGCATAGTCTTATAATGCTTCAAATCATCTTGAGATTTAAAAAGTAAAATGTACCAACTATTTACCAATCATTAGATATTATTGTTTTGGGCTGAAAGAAAGTATAGTTACTTGAGTACAGTTTCACGACTGGCTGCACACGCACATTGGAGTCTTTTCTTCATGTATGAGCCTTGATAGTAATACTGAGATAAAATAGTTGATCATAATATTGAATGATAGACCGAATAAAAAGAATAATTAAAACTAAGAATGGGATGTATTGAATAAACTAAACAAACTCAAACAAGATAAAATCCTGGATTGCATTCAGACGTTTTGAAAGAATCTAGGGAAGATATAGCAGAAACATTCTACCTCAACTTCATTTGTTAGAGAAAGATTTAGAAATCTGTCAGATAAATAGTGTAATTCCTACATTTAATAAGAGTGACGGAACATTCCATAGAATTACAGGTACGCAGCTCAGCATTATTGGTAGGAAAAATGTGGGTGTGCTACCTAAAGGAGAGAATAGGAGAACATCAAGGAATTAGAAATATAGTAATGATTGCAAGGATTGCAAAAAGGAAAAATTGCTTGACCTGCCTTGGTCATGGAAAGTGCACTTGCAATCAGGTTGATTTGCTGCCTCTAAATCCTTTCAATGTGTCTGAGGGCAGGTGATAAGATCAGGAAAGTCTTCTAATCAGCCATCCTGCAAAATGTACTGGCAAACTACTGCAGTACTTTGCACATAATTATGAACTAATACGATGCAAGTCCATGGCCAAAACCTTGCAGATGAGGACAGAAGAAAAGAAAGACAAATCATATCATTCAAATTTGCAAGTTAAAAATCACACAACACCAGGTTATAGTCCAACAGGTTTATTTGGAAACATTCAAATTTGATGAATGCTCATCTCAGCATATTATACTATTTCTGAGTATCCAGTTAGTTGTGAATCAACATGGAATAATAACTTGTACAAAATAGCTCGATGTGTGGAATTCTTCACAGATCAAAGTGACAAAATGTTATGAGTTTCCAATTTATTTTAACGTCAGCACTACATTTGAATTGGAATCATAAATAAAATGAAACATTTCTCTTCTTACTTACTCTCAATCCTCTTTAAGTATACATATCTTCATTGGAGTGAAGGTATCCTCACGTCGCAATCATTTTTTTCTGTTGGTAGAGTGAAAAGTGGAAGCATTAGCAACTTATTAACACACAAAATGCTATAGAAACCCAGCAGGTCTGCAGAGATAGAATCAGAGATCGCATTTTGAATTTGATATGACTCTTCTTCAGAACTGAAAGGGTTGGAAAGTGGTGGTTGTTGTACTTCTAACAGAAACTGAGGAGAATTAATGGCATAGAGGGCCTACGCAAAAGCAAAGCGATTGCCAATTGTGATAAAAGGAAAACAGAGATATAAAAGGGGTGTAAATTAAGGTGTGAAAGGGAGAAAATGCATCCTCTCTGCTGAGACCAAAGTAAAGAGAGCACAGCCATAGGGGCGAGGGAGGAGCAGGTTTGGGAGAATGAAAGAAAAATGGTGGAAAAAGTTGTGGAATTCAATATTGAGTCCGATTGGCTGTTAAACGCCTAATCAGAAATTGAGGTGTTGTTCTTCAAACTTGTGTTGTTTTCCAGAACAATGTAGGAAGCCCAGGTTAGCAATGTTAGAATGACAGCAAGGTGTTTGTTGTTTGTTTTATTTAACCAAGTAAAAATCAGCAGCATAAACTCCCCAGGACATAAAGGGTAGATCTAGTTTGTTGCCGCATGTGAGTACTTAGTTATTGAAGGTCATTGTGATAGAAATAAAATTATTTGTGATCAAAGAAATACAGTAAAAGTGAGATAGTTAGCAAAATTGATTTTTTGCAAATCAAGCAAAGGTTTTGCTTAGTAAGAAGCAGAGGTTTAGGCAGGAAAAATTAAAATATTCTCCTCTTTAACATGTTACATGTGACATGAAAGTTTTCTCCCCCCATTGATTGACTGATTAAATGCACCCCAGTGACTTATGCAAATATTTCCAGGAAAAGATCCAGTCAATTCTTGTGAAGGGTTGCTTTGTATTAAATAAGAATACTTAATGATAATGTAGCTTTCCTGTTTTGGGTAAAAGAAACATTGACCTGGACTCTATACTGATCCATTTAATACTATAATGTAATTCCTTTACTAATCCACAACATGTGAATGAACTTATTCTATACTTTTGAAAGAAAACAGCAGATGCAGGGAATGTTCTCTTGAACTTATGCCAACCATCCTTTATAATTTTTTAAAAGTTTTTGAGAGAAATCTACATTGCCTTTGAAAATTTAGCTGTATGTTGCATTAAGCTTGATGTAATAAGTCACTTGCTTCCCTACTGTAAGCATTTGAGGAAAAATATATTCTAAATTAATCAAACTGGCAAGTGATTGCTCTAAAATTGTAATTAAGCAAGATATTCAAGTTCTTAAAAAATGTGGAGAATATTTCTGAAACAACTACTTTTACCTGATAAATTCAGTTAAACACACACAGTCGATATATGTTACCTAACATAAAAGAAAAAAAAGACATGTATATGACATATACACAGAAAAATCTGAAAATCTTTTGTATAGAAAGAACTGCTTTGAAATAAGAGAGAAAAAACTAATTTCAACAAAGTTAAAAATCACACAACACCAGGTTATAGTCCAACAGGTTTATTTGGAAGCACTAGTTTTCAGAGCGCTGCTCCTTCATCAGGTTATTGTGGAGAATATTATTTTTAACTTTTAGGTGATTTTTAGCTTTGTACACTCCAGTCCAACACTGGTGTCTCCAAATCATTATTTCAACAATGTTGCAAAGCAATGATAATGATTTGCCAGTAATGTGGTAGCCTATGTTATAAACTTCCCAATTTCTTCTATTGACTTCAATGGACAGTAAGACGATTTGGGTGCAGACACTATTGTTTCATTTGAGTTTCAGCCAATGTCAAATTTAGCCCATCCCGTAATAGCCAATCAAATGTGTTAACAATGTGTCTGAGTCTCCTGCACTCAGTACAGAAAAAAAATCACATCGTCCGTAATGTTCTCAAATTCACATTACTCATACCTTAAAGCTCTGGCTGCATCTCTGAACTTTGTTAGAAATGCTACTTGCAAAAATAGGATCACAACAAAGTACTCTTCGACAGATTGACCTTGGTGTTACCCGAGGTGACCTTGGTCTGAGACTCAGCAGATTTTATCAGTCAGTTCTCAAAAGTTTCCGTTCAAAATGTTCAGTGCAAAACATATATTTTTTAATTGTGATGAAACTCACTATTAAAACCTATTTTTTTTTTGTTAATTAGTGCAATTTGGATAAATTTTCTATCCCATCCACTCTTCCCCAAAAGGCTTAAGGTGCTCCAAAGTAATCATGAAACCCAAACTGACTAGCAATTGCCTATACAAAATAATATATTTACGTGCATCAGAATACATCTGCTGTTGTTTAAGCTTCATCGATCCCAAGGTACTGTTCGAAAAAGAGCTGGGTGATTCACTTGTTGCTCTGACCAATATTTACCTCTCAATTACTATCACTAAAACATATTATCTGGACATTTATCTCATTGTGATTGTAGGACCTACTGTCAAAGTTTCTTCATTAGCTGTGGAACATCGTTGGGTAGTCTGTGGTGATAAAGAATAATGTATCAATGCATGTTCTTCCTTCTTATTTCTCTTAATGATGTGCCTTCCTGCTGACTCACAGTCTCAGTGAGGTCAATATGGACAGTACCACTGAACACAATTTTTGGGTAATCATCGAGACTACAATCCAAAGAATTGCAGTTTTGATCTTTCATCAACTTTAAAAGACTTACATACGCAACATTTTCAAATAACTTACAAAAGTTCAAGTAAATTGTTATCTACATTTTCTTGTCCCATTCCATTTTATTAAACACGTATCCTGAACATTAAACCCTTTCATCTTTATAAGTGGAGCAGGGAGGGGTCCGTGTGTACCTGTCTGTTTATCAGTGGTGGACTGGCCAGATGGATTTTTTCTCAATAATTGAAACCAGCGTAATTATGCCAAAGCCAATATAGCAACCAAATAACATTATATAGCAATGACGTTACCATATAATACATAATCTCACTCCCCATAAAGTGTACACTGATACACATAATGATCCTCCCTTTTAATCAGTGAGAATTGATTGAGAACATATATGAAAGAAGACCACCCCAACCTGTATGAAATCTAGCCATTTGGATAACATCAGTGTGGATGTTTTTATTATTTTTCAGCATGATACTTCAGCATTATTCTTTCACATAATCTTCTGCTTATTTCAAGTGGCTAATCAAATCTTCCTTGGATTTTGGATTTTGTTTCTTCAACCTGTAAATGCCAGACCCTATTAAAAACAGCAAGTGATTTGAAAACCTTATCAAGTGTACAGTGGAACAGAACATGAGATGTTGACTTCTGATGAAGGATCGAAACCTGTTAACAGCTGATTTCATTTATAATGAAACATCAGCTTCAGAAAGAACAAAGCATTTATTACAGCTGGGAAAACTCTTGAGTTCTAATGTGAACCTTCCCCACTGATTTTACAGATCCTTGTGGGGCCATATGAGTTTAAACTGGTGAACGTAAAAGCAATAAGGAGCTTACTGCATTTGTAGCTTGTGTAGCAAAAAGCTCTCTTAACAGTAGGTCAGAACATTTGTGTAAGTTATCAGGTACTTTACTAGGAAATTATAGTACATGCTGTGAGGTGGTATGATGTACAGTATTGTATAACCTTTTACTGCCTACCTAGATAGATGTATTTGCATTCAAATAAATAAATTAGAATTAATAGCAACATAGCCCAAGTTATACATCAATAAATAGTTTGATGTTGTATAGAATTACTTCAGAATTTTCATGTTATCAGTGTTTTCGTAGAACACTTGGAAGGGCAATGCTAGCAAACCCATTCATCTATTTTTCTCACTTTCACACAACATCCCTGCTGTGCCCTCCAGTCTTTCAAAACCTACAAGAACTCCATGCACAGTCATAAAAATGCTGCAAGGCTGGGAAAGATAAACACATCAGTGAGTTAATGAAAGTCACGAAAAAGAAAATAAACGTAAGTGGGATATGTATGCTGATAGATCAAGTATTTTCTTAATTTATTTTTCTGTTTGTTGAGAATGTTGCTAAATCTGAGTTCATGCCAATTTCTTCCTTGTGGTCCTGAAATGCTTTCAGATCTTTATTTGTTTCTCAATTACTTCAACATGAAAAATTGTATTCATTGTTGACCCACATATTGATAAATTTGAACTGCAAATTGAAAGTTGACTTGCCTGTGCTGATGACTTACACATCCTTCTCCTTCTACGGCAGTCCCTCATGATTGAAGATAACTTGTTTCTAGTTCAATTCAATGAGACCTCAGATGATCGATAAGTCCAATATGTGAAGCTGCAGGTTCTGTCACATGTGGTGCTGCTGACACATAAAAACAAAATCATAAATTGCAGGTTTCTGAAGAAGGATCACTGGACCCAAAACATTAACTCTGCTTTGTCTCCACAGAAGCTGCCTGATCTGCTGAGTTTTTTCAACAATTCATCATTTTGCTTCTGATTTCCGGCATCCTCAATCCTTTGTGTTTTTTTATGGTTGGGTAAATGTATTATTTAGTGGTGTGTGTACTTTCTCCAAAGCCTCAACTTCACACTGCATGGTCCTGATGAAGATCCACGGTGCATTCAGTTCCTTCATAAACAAACATTTTCCAATTGCTAATCACAAGCTGGGACTTGCCTAGATTGGTAGGGATGTGAGACACTGATATTCATAGCAGAACTGGGACAGGGGTGCACAAAAGTTCTTTTTTCCCTGCCAAGGGTCTTGGCTAGTACACTGTTGGCATAGTAGTCACCATAATTGAAAACAATCTCCAGTAGTTCAATGGATTGGTCAGTCTTCTTTGGCCAAACTCCTGACCTTTGACCACTAATTACAACATAGCTGCCACCAACACATATCAGGATGCATTTAAAATAGGTGGCTGTCACTGAATTGTTTCAGGACCTGACCTCCCCTTCCCAAATATCCTGCCTTGGGGCTCCTACACATTATCTGTCAATTGGTTGACTTCCCGCCAGGCAGCTGTTAATTGGTTGATGGGTGTTCATTTCAGCATCTTTAAAAGGCAGAGCATGAGTTGGCAAAGTGTACATCCTTGAATTGCATTCCAGCCCTGAGCCAAGAAAGTCTTCCATCCACCAATTCCTCATTACCTCAGCTCCAAATCACAACCTCAAAAAAAATGTTCTCAAACGTAACTTGTCTTTTATAAATCGACATTGACTTGACCCAATTATATTATGCTTTTCTAAGTGTATTTTTTTTATTTCAAAAATGAACTTTTTCATTAAAAATATTTTTATATACATACGTAGTCACTGAAGCAGGTCGGTTCTGTGCATTAGCATATGAAGAAACAAACAAACATTAGAGTTTGACTCTATCCAGCAAACAATCAAAGGCAGTTCACTACCATTTTTGGAGCTATTAGAGTGGGTAAGATGGTGTGTGAGCAGAGAGAATTGCGCAAAAGGTTATAAGTCAGACTGAACAATTAGGCCGAGGTAATCAGTTAACATTGATCATCAGTGGTTAGAAGCTTATTAATATGCTTAATTATTTACTTGCATATAACTTAATTGCCAATCAATGCAAATTAATCCTGCCTCCTTGATTTATTGCTGAACATGTGTTGCTGGAAAAGCGCAGCAGGTCAGGCAGCATCCAAGGAGTAAGAGAATCGACGTTTCGGGCATGAGTCCTTCTTCAGCAATGAGGAAAGTGTGTCCAGCAGGCTAAGATGAAAGGAAGGGAGGAGGGACTTGGGGGAGGGGCGTTGGAAATGCGATAGGTGGAAGGAGGTTAAGGTGAGGGTGATAGGCCGGAGTGGGGGTGGGAGCGGAGAGGTCAGGAAGAAGATTGCAGGTTAGGAAGGTGGTGCTGAGTTCGATGGTTGGGACTGAGACAAGGTGGGGGGAGGGGAAATGAGGAAACTGGAGAAATATGAGTTCATCCCTTGTGGTTGGAGAGTTCCTAGGCGGAAGATGAGGCGCTCTTCCTCCAGCCGTCGTGTTGCTATGATGAAGGGCATTCCAGATGAAGGACTTTTGCCCAAAACGTCGATTTCGCTGCTCGTTGGATGCTGCCTGAATTGCTGTGCTCTTCCAGCACCACTGATCCAGAGTCGTGTGGCTATGGTCTGGCGATGGAGGAGTCCAAGGACCTGCATGTCCTTGGTGGAGTGGGTGGGGGAGTTGAAGTGTTGAGCCACGGGGTGGTTGGGTTGGTTGGTCCGGGTATCCCATGAGGTGTTCTCTAAAACGTTCCGCAAGTAGGCGGCCTGTGTCCCTAATATAGAGGAGGCCACATCGGGTGCAGCGGATGCAATAAATGATGTGTGTGGAGGTGCAGGTGAATTTGTGGTGGATATGGAAGGATCCCTTGGGGCCTTGGAGGGAAGTAAGGGGGGAGGTGTGGGCGCAAGTTTTGCGTTTCTTGCGGTTGCAGGGGAAGGTGCCAGGAGTGGATGTTGGGTTGGTGGGGGGTGTGGACCTGACGAGGGAGTCACGGAGGGAGTGCTCTTTTTGGAATGCTGATAGGGGAGGGGAGGGAAATATATCCCTGGTGGTGGGGTCCGTTTGGAGGTGGCGGAAATGACGACGGATGATATGATGTATATGGAGGTTGGTGGGGTGGTAAGTGAGGACCAGTGGGGTTCTGTCCTGGTGGCGATTGAAGGGCGGAGGAGCGGGAAGTGGAGGAGATCCGGTAGAGAGCATGGTTGATCACGTCTGGGGGGAATTTGTGATCTTTGAAGAAGAAGGCCATCTGGGTTGTACGGTATTGGAACTGGTCCTCCTGGGAGCAGATGCGGCGGAGACGAAGGAATTGGGAATATGGGATCGCGTTTTTACAGGGGGCAGGGTGGGAGGAGGTGTAATCTAGGTAGCTGTGGGAGTCAGTCGGTTTATAGTAAATGTCCGTGTTGATTCGGTCTCCTGAGATAGAAATAGAGAGGTCTAGGAAGGGGAGGGAGGAGTCTGAGACGGTACATTTAAATTTGAGGTCGGGGTGGAAGGTGTTGGTAAAGTGGATGAACTGTTCAACCTCCTCGTGGGAGCACAAGGCAGCGCCGATACAGTCATCGATGTAGCGGAGGAAAAGGTGGGGGGTGGTGCCAGTGTCGCTGCGGACGATGGACTGTTCCACATATCCTACGAAGATGCAGGCATAGCTGGGTGCCCATGGCTACTCTTTTGGTTTGGAGGAAGTGGGACGATTGGAAAGAGAAGTTGTTCAGGGTGAGGACCAGTTCAGTCAGTCGAAGGGTACTGGTTGGTACAGCGGGAAAGGAAGAAGCGGAGGGCTTTGAGTCCTTCGTGATGGGGGATGGAGATGTACAGGGCCTGGGGGATGTCCATGGTGAAGATAAGGCGTTGGGGACCGGGGAAGCGAAAATCATGGAGGAGGTGGAGGGCATGGGTGGTGTCCTGAACGTAGGTGGGGAGTTCTTGGTCTAAGGGGGATAGGACTGTGTCGAGGTATGCAGAGATGAGTTCGGTGGGTGCCTCTTCCCTCCCTGCCCCCTGTAAAAACGCCATCCCATATTCCCAATTCCTTCGTCTCCGCCGCATCTGCTCCCAGCAGGACCAGTTCCAATACCGTACAACCCAGATGGCCTCCTTCTTCAAAGACCGCAATTTCCCCCCAGACGTAATCGACAATGCTCTCCACCGCATCTCCTCCACTTCCCGCTCCTCCGCCCTTGAGCCCCGCCCCTCCAATTGCCACCAGGACAGAACCCCACTGGTCCTCACCTACCACCCCACCAACCTCCATATACATCATATCATCCGTCGTCATTTCCGCCACCTCCAAACGGACCCCACCACCAGGGATATATTTCCCTCCCCTCCCCTATCAGCATTCCGAAAAGACCACTCTCTCCGTGACTCCCTCGTCAGGTCCACACCCCCCACCAACCCAACATCCACTCCTGGCACCTTCCCCTGCAACCGCAAGAAATGCAAAACTTGCGCCCACACCTCCCCCCTTACTTCCCTCCAAGGCCCCAAGGGATCCTTCCATATCCGCCACAAATTCACCTGCACCTCCACACACATCATTTACTGCATCCACTGCACCCGATGTGGCCTCCTCTATATTGGGGAGACAGGCCGCCTACTTGCGGAACGTTTTAAAGAACACTTCTGGGACACCCGGACCCACCAACCCAACCACCCCATGGCTCAACACTTCAACTCCCCCTCCCACTCCACCAAGACATGCAGGTCCTTGGACTCCTCCATCGCCAGACCATAGCAACACGACGGCTGGAGGAAGAGCGCCCAATCTTCCGCCTAGGAACCCTCCAACCACAAGGGATAAAGTCAGATTTCTCCAGTTTCCTCATTTCCCCTCCCCCCACCTTGTCTCAGTCCCAACTCTCGAACTCAGCACCACCTTCCTAACTTGCAATCTTCTTCCTGACCTCTCCGCTCCCACCCCCCACTCCGGCCTATCACCCTCACCTTAACCTCCTTCCACCTATCGCATTTCCAACGCCCCTCCCCCAAGTCCCTCCTCCCTACCTTTTATCTTAGCCTGCTGGACACACTTTCCTCATTCCTGAAGAAGGGCTCATGCCCGAAACGTCGATCCTCCTGCTCCTTGGATGCTGACCTGCTGCGCTTTTCCAGCAACACATTTTCAGGTCTGACTTCCAGCATCTGCAGTCCTCACTTTCTCCTCCTTGATTTATTGATAAACATTTGTGTCTCTCATGCTGTTAGTAACCCGTCAGTGCAGTTTGTTACATACATTTGGCTTCCTTGACTCACTGTGAGAGCCATTTGGACATCATGAGTCTGAGTTACAGAGTTTTGGATTAAATTTTGAGATCTTTTCTTGCTGTTAAAAACTTGCCGAGCTGCCAAGAGGACTGGAGTTTCATACAGGAATTTAAGAACACAGAGATACTGAGTCCAAGATTGTAAGGGGCAGTGCTCAAAATGAGGTGCAGAATAATATCACAGATCTGATTTGCACATGGAAGGGGATGTACAGAACAACCTCGATTATCCAAATGAGACGGGCAGGGAGTAGTTTGTGTGGATAATTGATTGTTCGGGTAACTGATTATTTGGATAACAGATAACATTTTTAAGGGACCTTGAGATCTTGTTTGGATAATCCAAAATTCGGATAATTGATGTTCGGATAACCAAGGTTGTTCATAGAAGGCTGCTTGCAAAAAGAAAAGGAGAAACAGTGGCAGCAGTAGCAGCAGCGGCAGCATAGTGAGCATCTACTGTGACCTTCTTCAATCTTGTACCCTGAAGGGATGCATCAGCTGGACTTCACACCTCCGGTATTATTTAGAACCACTGATGACACTGAATGACCTAGTGTGACGCCTAAGTGACCTTCTCCCTGCACTTTGGAATGTTGGGAATAACAGAAATCTGGATGCTGGAGTTTCAAAGTGCAGAGCTTTCTTTAAAAGACTACAATAAAAATTTCCTATTTAAAATCTGCAGCTAGCTCCTGGACAGCCAATTATGTGATGTGGGTGCTCACTGACAGAGCCACCGCTCTCACAAAATAATTGGATTCAACTTACCACCCCGGACCTGTATCAGATCCCCAGTGACCTCCAGATCCACCTTGCCATTGGGGTAGGCCCAAATCAAGTTCCATGTTGCTAGTAAAAATTTGGCATTTTCTCTATTTGTGTCAAATTAACTCCTTATACCTCCTGTTTTATCTCTCCATTGTTTCTGGAATATAGGGGTTCAGGTTTGCTACCTTCCAATCCATAAGGCCTAATCTAAAGTCAAGAGAATTCTGGAAAATCAATACAAAGCGAAGGATCCACTATCTCCATCGCCACCTCCAACTGATATAAGCCAACTGGTTCAAAGGATTGTGGGATTTGTTCCCATTAATTTCTCTTGTACAATTTCTTTGACAATACTAATTTTTTTCAATGTCTCATTCTCCCTAGATCCTAAGTTCCCCACAAATTCTAAACAATTTTTGAGCCTTCTACTCGAAGAGACAAAAGTATTTGTTTAATGTCAGTGCCACTTCCACTTTCCAAAACAGAATATCTCCAATTGCTTTTTGCTAGGGAGTTATGTTTACTTTCTGTAAGATCCCCCTTTTTACATTATTACCAAGAGCTTTCACAACTTTTTGTGTATCTTGCTATTTACGCTCCTATTTTGTTTTCTCTTTCTCAGCACAAGCACTTTTTGGTAAGAGTACAAGCCTCTTTCATTAGTCTAATACCATCTTTAACTTCTCTTTTTAGTAATAGTTGGATGAATTTCCCTTTGACGTTTCTTATGAGATTCCACATTTGCTGCAAATTATGAATTATTTCTTTAAATGTCTAATAAAATATACTGATACTTATTTTCTGATCTAATCTCCACTTTTTTTTTTAGCAAATATTCCTTTATTACCTACAATAATGTCTTGTGATGACATGGTGGAGTCTCTACCTCTGGACCAGAAATACTGGGTTCATGCCCCACCTCAGGAATTGAAGTCCATGCAAGGTGTGTGAATGAACAGTCAAACAGATTAATTAACAACCTTGTAAATCCATCCAAAATATGGGAACAGTAGCAGAGGTTTCCTGGTCAGCCAGAAGTGTGTGGTAACTGCAGTGCACCAGCTTCCTCACACTAAAACACTCCATTGACAGGAAAACATACACACACACAGTTCACTTTATTGACATTTTAGTTTTGGATTCAATTAAGTCACTCAAACTCAATGTAAAAAGCTATCAATTCTATCAGCCTTCCTTTATTACAGTGATTTATTGTCACTTGTTCCCGGCAATGAACATCAAAGTAAAATACAGTGAAAAGCTTCAACTGTGCCAGGGACCCGGGTTCAATTCCAGCCTTGGTCTTTGTGGAATTTGCACACTCGCCCCATGTCCGTGTGGGTTTCTTCCCGGTGCTCCAGTTTCCCCCTACAGACCAAAGATGTGCAGGTCAGTTGGATTGGCCAGGCTAAATTGCCCATAGTATCAAGGATTGTGCAGGCTAGGTGGATTAGCCATGGGAAATGCAGGGTTACAGGGATAGGGTAGGTGGGTGGTTCTGGGTGGGATGCACTTCGGTGGTGGGGGGAGGTGTTGTGGACCTGATGAGCCGAATGGCCTGTATACACACTGCTGGGATTCTATGATGATTTAATTATGTCATGACAATCTGGCACCATTTGAATATTCTAAGAATTAAAAAGAATAAAGATATAAAGCTGAAAGAAAGTAGATCTTCGCTCTTAGCCTCTCCATGAGCCTGCTGACCAATGATACCAGCGTTGCCACTTGTGCTGGACCCAACATCATCGGAGTCACCATTCTTCAGGTGTCAACTCTTCGTCTCTGGGATCACCTTGCCAACAAGCTGCAGATGCTGGACCCACACTCACCTCATAACCAGGAGACCCGCAGCTCCACTGCCACCATTGCCTCATTGACGACCAGGAGACCCTGGTTCCGCTGCCACCAACACCTTGCCGATAACCAGAAGACCCCGTTTCCAGGCCTACCGCAACCAGGCATCTCCAGGATTGTTAGTTAATGCCATATCAGCACACAGTTTTTGATTGAAAGTAGCCCATTCTTTACTTCATTCTTCAGCATAATAATGTAGAAATCCATCTTGAATTCAATCCAAGAAATGATCCTCCACACTAATATTGCAAATTCGATTTGCCCAACCTACAATAAAATTAAATTCGCCCACAATTAGTACATTATTCTTGTTGCATGTTCCTCAAATTTTCTGATTCATATTGCGTGACGCTATAACTATTGTCAAAAGGACTATAAACTAATCCCACTAGTGTTTTCTGCACTTTGTTATTTCTTAACTTTCCAAACATTTTCTGAACTAACATGCTTTTGCTGTACTTCTTCAACCCATCCTTTAGTATCAGAACACCCTCCTCTCCTTTCCCATATGGTTGGGATGTGTGGTTGATATGACCAAACTATTCTATGAATGCAGCTATGTAGAAATGTTTAATATTCTTGTTAAGTGGCTCAAGTTGAAAGTAAATTCAATTTGCTAGAGGAAGAAAAAAGCTCTGCCTGCATCAGGAATTGTTCACATTAAGAATTCACTATTTCACTGTTACTAATTTACTGTTACTAACAGATCCCAGATTTTATGCTTGTGTATAAATTACTTCTCAAACATATCCTTATAAGTGAGAAAAACCTCTAAATACACAATACATTGACATTCCTAAAAATGCAAGAAATGGGTTATTTCGCAATTACGTTACCGCACACAAACCAGTCTACCTTTTGTACTTTCTTGCCATAAGATCATCTGAGATACAATTCAACAGAAGTAAATGAGAGAAAAATCATCCAAGAATAAATTCTATCAGTGGCGGCATATACACTTGTAACAAAACTGAACAGACATAATCAATTCAATTGTGACAGTTCATATACAGACATTTGAAAGTTACCATTTTGATTATTGTATATTACAAGGATAATATTCTATGTAACTAAAAATACTACTTGTGTTAAAAGAAATTGAAGAAAGTGAAGCATGCATTAATTTATTGTTAGTCATTATCTCTGTGCCTTTTTCTTTACTCTTGCAGATATAAGCTGACAGGCATATTTTGTAAAAGACATACATAGTGTTCTTCAAACATTATTCATCCATATGGAATTCTCCTTTTGATCAAACACTTATATCACAAACATATTATTTACAGTACAGCATATTGTTATTCATGTAAAATTCTCCTGAAGGCATGTTGAGCATTAAGATATAACTAAACGTACCTCTGCAGAGACTATTCTGCTTTTTTAAGTATGCGGCAGAAAAAACAGAAAAATGCATCAGAAAAATGGAAGGTTTTTGAGAATATTCTTAATACTTCATGAATTAATGTGGTTAGATTAAGTACTCATGATCACAAAGTCTTAAAGTTTCAGGGAATGTTCCTCATTAAAATAAATCTAAATAAATAGTTCCCGGAATTTTTATCCATGGTTAAACATCAGTAACTGCACTAATTAAATGCAACAATTGTTTTCATTTCTCAACCACTCATTTTACACAAATAGAACTTGCATTATGGTCAAGAGATCTGGTTTTCAAACATAGTTTTTAATTGATGTTTTATGAAAAGACTAAAGTGTATTGGAAAGGAATTCAGTTCAAAATCCACTTGACTGAACAAAGGATTTGCTGCAAAAAGGCAATGGTACATGTGGGAAGAGTCAGCAAACGACAAACGTTATGTACTACAGTGAACATAATATTTGAAAATGCTGAATGATCCTCTATACAATCAAGCAGCAGAACCAGTTGTGACCAAAATCAAGTTGTAATAATGAGAAAAAAAGTACAGTTTGAAAAATGTACAAATTCAGCAGGATCACAGAACTATCACAAGAAGTGCACGGTGACCTATTCGTACTGAACTCCCGAAAGAGAGCTTTCATTTAAGCCTCAAGGAGAAATCTGTCTCAGTAATCAAATTATAATGAGTCGGGATTTAAAGCATTAAGTCGTTCTGTAACCTTCTTGCTGTTCTTCGAGTTTATGGTAATTTTCAGTTGTCTGCAGTTATTTCACCAATATCCAGATAAACCCTTGGAAGCTTACAGAACCTAATCAGAGACTCCTGACCTGCGCTGCTGATTATCCAGTGAAGTGGAAGATTTAGTGGTTCTCCCCAGGTTTGCCAGACTGACTCAGACACTCGAATGCCCGACAGATACTGTAACTTGAGAGGGCCATTCCAATGCCTGTCTCTACATTCGAAAACCAACTTCACTATTCAGCATTACAATCTGCAGATTGAAAATGACTTACATCATAAAATCCCATTTTTGTTTTGCCAGTCTTATTGAAACACTTTTCCAAGAGGTTATACACATTAGCAGGGTAGCATTCTGGATTAGCACTTACATTTACAACTTTAATTATTACTTTTAGGACTTCACAATCATTATCCAGTTATTTCTTATTTTAAACCAATAGTGATTAAAACCTTAAGCAAGGACTTCCAACTGTTTGATTTAAAATTTACAAAATCGAGGACACTTAACAGGCAACTCGATCATGCAATGTTTATTAAGTGGACACAACTGTGTAAAAGACAAGAAACAGAGTCATGGGAATGTTCTGTTCATTGAGTTCCTTGTTAAATGGTGCATCATGTTGATACTTTTGCAGTGTCGTCTATGCTCAAAATTATTTTTACTGTCCATTAAACATCTCTCCACTAAAGGAAGAAAAAATATTTCATATAGACTGTATATATTTGTTAGGATTCGTCAAATGTGTGATTGACAAAAAGACAAAGAAAACCAAACCAATATAAAGCTATAAAAAAAAAGAGTTTGGGCAAATGACAAAAAGGCATAGCACCCAATTTTGGGTTTTGCAGCTAGTGACGTTTTCTGGCTGCTTTCTTGGTGCGTGGAGGGCTGCTTTATTTGGGACAGCAGTGTAATTCCCAGATGTATGAACACAACTTGTTGGCCATGAAGTCTATTTTCCAGTGGAAAGTGATGCATCTCTTGCCCTAGCAAACAAAGACTTTTTTGCTTGATTTATGTGTAACACTACTTGAGAAGATTAGATTCCCTACAGTATGGAAACAGGCCCTTTGGCCCAACCAGTCCACACCGACCCTCCGAAGAGTAACCCACCCAGACCCATTTCCCTGTGACTAATACACCTAACACTATAGGCAATTTAGAATGGCCAATTCACCTGACCTGCACATCGTTGGACTGTGGGAGGAAACCGGAGCACGCGGTGGAAACTCATGCAGACACGAGGAATATGTGCAAACTCCACACAGACAGTCGCCCGAGGCTGGAATTGAACCTGGTACCCTGGCGCTGTGAGGCAGCAGTGCTAACCACTGAGCCACTGTGCCGTCCATTAGCTTAATTGGTCCATTAGCTCCAAGAGCAATTGATGCCAAAGAGAAGAAAAGCAAATGTGTGATGGAGATTAGGCACCTTATTGACCTATGGACCATCCTGGGCATCTCATGCAGAAACAGCATCACCAACAAAGAAATGCTAAGATAGACTGACCAGACACATTTGCAGGTCAACATGTTGGAGAGACAAATGAGATGGACATGTTTTACCTCCCAGAGGCTTACCTTCTAGTTTGACATGGAGCCTGAAAGATTGCTGATGGTAGACTGAAACAGGATAAATGCATCGTGTATGCTAACCAAACAGTGGACATTCACTAGCATGATGTACTGAATAGAGTTACAGACAACTCACACTGAGTACTGGCCCAGCTCTGCACTTGCAAATCTCAGAGGTAAAAACAATGACTGCAGATGCTGGAAACTAGATTCTGGATTAGAGTGGTGCTGGAAAAGCACAGCAGTTCAGGCAGCATCCGAGGAGCAGGAAAATCGACGTTTCGGGCAAAAGCCCTTCATCAGGAATACAGGCAGTAGAAGACTAGTAGACCCTTCAGGCACTCTGCCTGGAAAGATCTTGACACGTAGGTTTAGGGACATGGTCAGTTTCACAATCACCATTAGCATAGATCTCACATTGCACTGAGACTGAAAGTCTGGTTCCAAAAGGTGACAGATTTCAATGAGCACCTCCTTTGTGAATCACAAACACTGAACACAGTGCACATGGCTTAGGAGAGGGTGGAAAGGTGTTCCTGCAAGGTTCACCTGCTGAGAACCCTACTCCCATTCCTGTTCCTCCCTCTGTAATCAGCTTCATTACTGCCTCTGCAACATCTCCCTCTCAGGCTCAAGCCCAATATGGACTGATATTATGGCACACATGAATGGCCAGAGACCATGTTGTGGCAACAAACATCTTCCATGTGCATTATCATCCCCTCCAACCTTCATCAAGTTTAAGCAATTTCTCCAAAATCCAATTCAAACAGAGCCAATAGAAAGTAGGAAGCAACTAATTTAGAAGTTGAAGATGAAGCCCTGAAATAACATTTCTTGGGGGTGGGACAAGGAAGAGTCCTTTATGCAGCTGAACATAGCTGTTTAGCACTACCCTGCACATTCACCAGCACTTGTTTAAAAGAAGACATTAAGTCAAGTGGTGATTTCCAAAGGAGGTATCAAATATCAGTTATCCGATTAGTGACAAATGGGAATTGAGGTCACAATATCTACCAGTTCCGTATACTTACTGTACATGCTTGCACTGTCTACGGTAATGCCCTTGCTAAAATGGCGTTCAGCAAAGATCACATTGGAAACAGACAGAAGCAGCAGAGAAGCCATTTATTTCTGCACCTGTGATGCTGAAATTACTGCCAAAATGGTGTCAAATTCCTTGGCCAAAATGTTTAGTTATAATGAGGTTTGTATTAGACACCAGAGCAAATTACAAGAAATCACTTTCCTTGCTGTGCAATACTTCTTACTATTAAATGAGCATATTTTTATTTGATCAGTCTAGAAATATCAGCCGAACAAGATCACCAATAATTACATCGGAGCAGTTATGTTGCAGGAAGTTCTCAAACTGTAAATCTTTCTATGAATTGATTTAGTAGTATTAGGCAGCCTCAATATAGCATTCTGCTCACTTAAGAGTATTGTCATTGCCAGTATGCAAAGGGCATAGACCACTAAATAGCTTAGCTATTGTGCATGACTTAATGATGTTAAAAATCACACAACACCAGGTTATAGTCCAATAGGTTTATTTGGAAGCACTAGCTTTCAAGGCTCTGCCTCTTCATCAGGTAGTTGTGGGACAGGACCATAAGACACAGAATTTATTGCAAAAGGGTTACAGTGTCATGGAGCTGTAATGATATAGTAAACAAATTTAGATTAAGTCTTTCATCTTTCAGATTGGGGTATGCTAGTTTTGGTTCTTTAATATGTAAATCCCAGAACTCCTTTTAAGTTACATTTTCAAGATAGCTTCAGCTTTTCTAACAGTCGGTGCCATCTCAGCTCAGATAATGCATTAAAGGTGTAAGGTTAAAGTCTGTCTGTGTGCCAATGTTGAATCAGATTGGTTCTATTTCTAAAGTGGGACTTACAGAATCTTACATGGATTTATGCAGTTTTTGAGCAAAATAAATTGTAATTCTGCAAATACAAATTGATCCCATAAACTTATATGTGTGCGCATGCAAAAAAAAGACAGAATGACTGTGTGCATGTGAGTTTGTACATGTGTGTGTGTACGCTTGGTCAAGTATGTGTGTGAGTGTGATGGGGTATAAGCCCATACACTCTGCTGCTTTCTGCCAGAGTTCTGGTCTTAATGTCTTTGTTGAAAGGTAATGAGAAAAAAAAGGCAAAAGCATTAGAGGGAAAAAACTCCAGAGGATCTGAGCTACAGGGAGAGGCGGAACAGGCTGGGGCTGTTTTCCCTGGAGCGTCGGAGGCTGAAGGGAAACCTTATAGAGGTTTACAAAATTATGAGGGGCACAGATAGGACAAATAGACAAAGTCTTTTCCCTGGGGTCAGGGAGTCCAGAACTAGAGGGCATAGGTTTAGAGTGAGAGGGGAAAGATATAAAAGAGACCTAAGGGGCAACTTTTTCACGCAGAGGGTGGTACGTGTATGGAATGAGCTGCCAGAGGAAGTGGTGGAGGCTGGTACAATTGCAACAATTAAGAGGCATTTGGATGGGTATATGAATGGGAAGGGTTTAGAGGGATATGGGCCGGGTGCTGGCAGGTGGGACTAGATTGGGTTGGGATATCTGGTCGGCATGGACGGGTTGGACCGAAGGGTCTGTTTCCATGCTATACATCTCTATGACTCTATGACTCTAAGTATGCATCGATCATTCAGTGACTGTGACAGAAGGGCATTTTCAATTCACCAGTCTAATGGAGACTGTTACTAAAATATTAAACTATCTTACATTTTAAGACAGTGATTAATTGGTTGTTCATTCTGAGAATTTGTTGTTTGATTTTAATGGTCAATGAAGATATGCACTGTAAATGTTATGATAATATTTAACACTTTCAGAGACACTTTTCCATGTACTGCAGCAAAATGGGAGTATTAGATTTTAAAAGTACAAATAGCTTCCCAGTACAATATAATAAAAATATAATATTACGAATAATAAATGAAGTTGAGCGTCTTTGGAACTCTTCCTCAAAAGGCAGTGGAAGCAACATCTGAATATTTTAAAGACAGAGGTGGATAGATTCTTGATAAGTAAAGGGATGAAAGGTTAGTGACACAAGTGGGATTGTGCATCATCAGATCACACAAAATATAATTGATTGGTAAAGCAGGCTTGAGGGACCATATCGCTCCCTCCTGCTCCTAATCTGTATGAATGCATTTTTTAAATTCCATTTTAATAAATTATAAAATCAAATTGTGTAGGCAGTTGTTAAATAGCAATCATTGGTACTTTTTACTGGAGAATTTTGTACGCAACAATTTTAATGGTCTTCTTCTGCATTAAAATAAATCTTCAGTTTTAAAATGTCATCCAGTATTTAATTTTAAAACTTGGGAATTTGCTGGGGAGAACCCTAACTTTAATCTTAGCATCCAGTTCTGGCGTAAAATAAGATTAGTGCACAACTTGAAAAGATGTTCAGAAGTGACAGAAGTTTAGAGTTCCAAATCCTTCTTTAGGTTGCTGGTTGTTATGACAACATCCTGACACTAAGCACAACATTATCCTTAATACCTTCGTTAACAAAAATCTATCAAAATCAGTTTTAAACTGAACAATTGATCAAGTATCTTTTGTGGAAAAGTTTCAAAATGCTACTGTCCTTTGAGTAAATAAGTGTTTTCTTAATTTCATTTCCGAAAGGTCTGTTCCCAGTTTTTAAACAATGTCCTTGACAACTCCCAACTTGCAAAAATAGTTTCTCCCTGCCTGCCATTACTTTTAATTTTAATGCCTTAGAAAAGTTATTGAAAAAAAAAATCACTCCCTTACCTTTGTCGAGACAGAAGTGTGAGACAACAACATGGGATGAGTTGAAAACAAGAATGAGCATTTTAAAATCTGGATGTTGCATAACAGGCAATTAATGCAGGTCAGAGAGGATGTTGTGATGAGTAGCTGGGGTCTGGGGTGAATTAGGACCCAGGTGGCAGAGGTTTGCCTGACCTCAGGTTTGTAGAGACCAACCGGGAGTGCATTGTATTTAGCTAACATGTTTAGGCATGTTGGAGAGTTTGGGACATGGTCACTATGCTACAAGAGCCCTGAGCAGGAGTGTATTGAAGTTGAAAGTCTACAGGGAATAAAGGAATAGATCATTGATGATATGTATATTATCTTAATAAGGATGTATAGGTGTAAGGTATTAATTATGTTGAAGTACATTGAGCATAACTAAAGAGAGACTGCTGGGAAACTGTGTTTTGATTAGAAAGGAGATGGGCATTTGTAATGTTGTATTCTGTAAATAAATCTAGTATTAAATATAAAATTGGTATCTGGGGTTCCCAACTTCACCAACTGGCTGAGAACCGCTGCCTAAAGGTGAATAAAACCAAAATACCACGGATTTGGGAAGTCTGAAATTCAATCTGAAAGCAGAAATGCTCAGCATCTATAGAGTGGGAGAAACAGAATTTATGGTCTGAAAGTTTTAGGGGTCTCAGTGATGTGAGCTCTGCTGTGACCTGTGGCAAAATTGGATGAGAAATCTGGCGAGGCCCATCTTGAATTTGGGAGTTTCCTGCTCCGTCTTTAATGCTTTTCACAAGCTGTGAAGTAAGTTTCTCACCAGACAATGGTGCATTGCCAATTGAGGGTGATTATTGCTTCTTAAACACATTGTCCAACTTATTTCTATCAGAATTCCATTTTACCAAACTCATGACAAAATGATGTATCATCCTTCGTCATTTCCGCCACCTCCAAACAGACCCCACCACCAAGGATATATTTCCATCCCCTCCCCTATCAGCATTTCGGAAAGACCACTCCCTCCACGACTCCCTCGTCAGGTCCACACCCCCCACCAACCCAACCTCCACTCCCGGCATCTTCCCATGCAACCTCAAGAAATTGCAAAACTTGCGCCCACACCTCCCCCCTCACCTCCCTCCAAGGCCCCAAGGGATCCTTCCATATCTGTCACAAATTCACCTGCACCTCCACACACATCATTTACAGCATCCGCTGCACCCATTGGGGAGACAGGCCGCCTACTTGCAGAACGTTTCGGAGAACACCTCTGGACACCCGCACCAACCAACCCAACCGCCCCTTGGCTGAACACTTTAACTCCCCCTCCCACTCCGCCAAGGACATGCAGGTCCTTGGCCTCCTCCATTGCCAGACTATGGCAACACGGCGCCTGGAGGAAGAGCGCCTCATCTTTCGCCTAGGAACCCTCCAACCACAAGGGATGAATGCAGATTTCTCCAGCTTCCTCATTTCCCCTCCCCCCACCTTTTCTCAGTCCCAACCCTCAGACTCAGCACCGCCTTCTTGACCTGCAATCTTCTTCCCGACCTCTCCGCCCCCACCCCCTCTCCGGCCTATCACCCTCACCTTAACCTCCTTCCACCTATCGTATTCCCAATGCCCCTCCCCCAATTCCCTCCTCCCTACCTTTTATCTTAGCCTGCTTGGCACACCCTCCTCATTCCTGAAGAAGGGCTTATGCCCGAAACGTCGATTCTCCTGCTCCTTTGATGCTGCCTGACCTGTTTCAGAAAACCAGAGCAGGTACCAGATGGATTCAGCTTATTGCTTATTCCAAATGCCCTCCATATTGCTTAAAACCAAGTTGCATACTAGAACGCAAACCTGGTCATCAGCTGCATGCATCCCTCAAACACTGGCATCTGGCATCTAACAACTTTTACAACCATAATGGCATCTCTCTAATACACTGGCAGGGCATTCTGGAGGCACAAACTTTCACTGCAGGTAAGTAGCATTAAAGACTGCAGCAGGGTCACTTGGTACACATAAGCAGGGACTCAATTCATGAATTAAATCAGGCTTCATCTCAGACTGCTCTCTTAGTGCTTAGTACCCATCTGTACTCTCATATCATTTATTCCCGATTCTTTTTATAGAAATAGCAGCAGTGTAAACAGCTTGGCATCATGCAGAGGTCTAAATGTATCTGACTCCCTAGGAAGTTGAAAGTTTTGTTGTCAAACCATCTGGTATCCCCTATCTCTTCACTCACCAATCACCATTACTCCACCCCAGTTTTTATCTCATACCCTCACATATCTTAAGACACTTAGCTTCTCTCAAAGTGGCTTAAGGACCTATAACTACAGAATATAGTTGCTACTGCTGAAAATGAGGGGGATGGTTTCTCTGCTGATCCATTCTACTGCTGGTTGTGTGGATTTCTGGACACAATTCTGGAAATTCTTTGGCTGTGAAGGCTCCAGCCCAAAGGCTCCTCAGGTAAGTGGGGAGTGTTCAGTCTGATCTGGGCCAGAAACAGTGATTCTGACTCAGATTGGAAGACTGTAAACAATGATTGTGGTCCTCTGAGTTCTCAGTAAGGCAACTCGAATTGCCCTTTAATCGAAAACATCTAAGCTTGTTGCAAGGCAGAATTCAG
Organism: Chiloscyllium plagiosum; assembly: GCF_037043375.1. Classification (NCBI taxonomy): domain Eukaryota; kingdom Metazoa; phylum Chordata; class Chondrichthyes; order Orectolobiformes; family Hemiscylliidae; genus Chiloscyllium; species Chiloscyllium plagiosum. Next base: position 73,957,043 of record NW_028270141.1, read on the forward strand.
GACGTGACCCCTTTCATTGCATAATTTTCCTATAAGTTAAATGGATAGTTCTAAAACATAACTATCGGAGAAACTTCATACATGCAGCAATGTTCTCTGTAAAATCTCTAAAAACTTCCAATTAAAATGTAAACTATATAGTATGTACATCAATCGGCTAGATGCCATTGGTAATACGTGGGTATCTTCTCTTATAACTGTAATCTTTTCAAAGGTTAAACATTTGACACTCCGAGTTCTTTAAAATACATCATCCAGCAGTGTTAAGACAATGACAATATTTTAAGTGCACTGACATGTTAAGGATTTTTAGGAAATGACTTTCATTTCAGAACGGATTCATTTTCATAAACTATTTTGAAATGGTTACACGGATTTTCATGACAATCTGTCAAGGAAGGACAAATTCAGAGAAGACCAATTCATCATGGGATTTGTATGACATAGCTCACTCAACACATTGAAGCTTACTGATATAGGATTAGTCATCCAATTATCTCAACCAGAAATTGTCATTTTGCCAGTATGCGACATTCCGAACAAAATCAAGATGTTAAGTAAAGGATACAGTGAAAACATATGATGGCATAAAATAACATTTCACCCCTACGTTCACCCCATTGTAGGTTTGCTGTTTCATATTGTGATTAATTGTGTTGTTTGTAACTTTACTCTTTGTTCAGTCTTATTTGCATACTGATATTGCCATGCACCATGACAGATACATTGCATAGCTTAAAAGTCATCGCATGTTCAGTTCGGCTCACAGCCTTTATTTGAGAAAATATAATATATAATTTTGAAACATTTTTAATTTACAACTAACATATTAGAATGTTTACAATTTTTAATAAGACAATGAAGATCATGATTGTAGAATGTACACAATCACAGGGTAAAATCATTGCTAGTTGGGCCAGCAGTTACAGTCCATTCCTAGTTGCCCTTCAGAAGGTTCTGGAGAGCTGTGTTCTTGAATCGCTGCAGTCCTTTTAGTATAGATATCTCCATAATGTTGTTAGGAAGGGACTTCCTGGACGTTGACCCAGCAACACTGCAGGAATAGCGATATATTTCCAAGTCAAGATAGTGAGTGGCTTGAAAGGGAACTTGCAATTGATGGTATTCACATGTACATGTTACCTTTCTCCATCTAGATAGTAGAGGTCACAGTTTGGGAGGTGCTGCATAAGGAACCTTGGTGAATTTCTGCAGTGCACCTTGTAGATAGTACACACTGTTGCTGCTGAGCATCAGTTGTGGAGGGAATGGATGCTTGTGGATGGAGTGCCAATCAAGTTGACTGCTTTGTCCTGGATGGTGTCAAGCTTCTTAATTATTGTTGGAACAACACATATCCAGGCAAGTGGAGAATATTTCATTAAAGTCTTGACTTTTGCCTTTTAAATGATAGACAGGCTTTGGCAAGTCAGGTAGGGAGTTACTTGCCACAGTATTCCTAGCCTCTGACCTGCTCTTGCAGCCATCGTGTTTATGTGATGAGTCCAGTTGAAGTTCTGGTCAATGGTAACCCTAAGGATGTTGATAGTGTGGGAACCTAGTGATGATAACGTCAATGAATGCCAAGGGCAGTGGTTAGATGGTCTCTTATTGGAGATGGTCATTGTCTGATATTTATGTGGGCCAAATGTTACTTGCCACTTGTCAGCCTAAGTTTGGATATTGCTCAGACCTTGTTGCATTTGATGATGGATCTGAGCAGTTACGAATGGTGCTAAACATTGTGCACTGATCACAATATGATGCCATTCAAGTGGGCTGCTTTCTCCTCAATGGTGTCAAACGTCTTGAATGCAGAGATTCAGGCAAGTGCAGATTTCCATCACACTCCTGACATGTGCCTTGTTGGTAATGGACAGTCTTTGGGTGAGTTACTGATTGCAGTATTCCAAGCCACTGACCTGCCCCTGTAGCCACAGCACTTATATTGACTAGTCAAGTGCAGTTTCTAACGAATGGTAACCTCCCAATATACTAATAGTGGGGGATGGTAATACCTTTGAATGTCAAGGGCGATGGTGAGATTCTCTCTTGTTGGAGGGAATGATTGCTTGGCATGAATATTATTTACCATTTGAGAGTCAATACCTAGATATTGCCCACATTTGGGGAGTCACACTTTCAAACATTTGGAAATGGTCTGCTTCAGTATCTGAGGGCCTGCAAATGATGCTGCTGAACATTGTGCAATCATCAATGAGCATAACAACTTATGACCCTGTGATGGAGGGAAGGTCATTGATGAAGGAGCTGAAGATGGTTGGGTCAAGCTTACGATCCAGAGGAACTTCTGCAGAGATGTCCTGGGACTGAGATGACTGACCTCCAACAACTCCAATCGTCTTCTGTTGTGACTGATATTCATTTGACCAATTTTACTAGGGCTCCTTCATGCCACACTCAGTTGAATGCAGCCTTGATGTTAGTCTCACCTTATCTCTGGAATTTAACTCCTTTTTGAAACTCATGTTTGAAACAAGGATGTAATGAGGTCAGGAGATGAATGATCCTGGTGGAACCCAAACTGGGCATCACTGAGCACTGATGATACCTTCCATCACTTTACTGCCAATTGAGAGTAGCCTGATGGGGTGGTAATTGACTGGATTAGATTGGTCCTGCTTTTTGTGTACAGATTATACCACACAATTTTCCACATTGTTGGGGAGATGCAAGTGTTATAGCTGTAATGGAACAACTAGTTTAGGGGATCCGCAAGTTATGTAGCACAGGAATGTGGTCATGACCCATAACATTTGCAGTATCCAGTGCCTCCAACTGTTTCTTGGTAAGTTGTGGAGTGAATCAAATTGGCTGGAGACTGGTATCTGTGATATTGGAAATTCTGAAAGAGGACAAGGTGGATCATCCATTCTGCACTTCTGGTGAAGATTGCTGTGAATGCTTCAGCCTTATCATTTGCACTGATGTGCTTGTCTTCCCCATTATTGCAGATGTTTGTGGAGCCTTCTTCTCCAGTGAGTTGTTTATTTGTCCAACAACATTCCTGTTTGGATGTGGCAGGACTACAGAGCTTAGATCTGATCCACTCGTTATGCAACCAAACAGATCTAATTATCCCTTGCTACTTATGCTGTTTGGCATGCATGTAGTCCTGTTTCATAACTCCACCAGGTTGACATCTCATTTTCAGGTATGCCTTGTGCTGATCCTAGCATGCCCTCTGCACTTTACATTGAACTAGGGTTGATCCTCTGGCTTGATGGTAATGGATGGATGGGGAACATGCTAGGCCATGAGGTTGTAGAGTGTGCTGGAGTAAAGTTCTGCTGCTGTTGATGACCTACAGTGCCTCACGGATGCCCAGTCTTGAGTTGCTATATCTGTTCAAAGTTTGTCCCATTTAACCCAGGGATAGTGCCATATGCTACCTTGGAGATTTTCTCAATATGAAGACCAGACTTAGTCTCAATGAGGATTGGAAATGTGTTGCTGGAAAAGCGCAGCAGGTCAGGCAGCATCCAGGGAACAGGAGAATCGACGTTTCGGGCATAAGCCCTTCTTCAGGAATCCATTCCTGAAGAAGGGCTTATGCCCGAAACGTCGATTCTCCTGTTCCCTGGATGCTGCCTGACCTGCTGCGCTTTTCCAGCAACACATTTCCAGCTCTGATCTCCAGCATCTGCAGACCTCACTTTCTCCTCTCAATGAGGATTGTCCAGTGGTCACTCTTGCCAATACTGTCATGGACAGAAGAATCCTCAACAAGTAGATCGGTGAGGATGAGGTCAACCATATTTTTCCATCTTGTTGGCTCCCTCACCATCTGCCGCAGACGAGGTCTGGTAATAATATCTTTTAGGATACAACCAGCTCAGTAAGTAGTGTTGCTGCTTATGAACACATGTTTAGTTGTATGTTTTCAGAGGAAATAATGGCAAGGTCAAAAAATGCCTCAATATCAGTATTTAGATGGTAACCATAATCGCAATCTGCCAATTCCACATTAGCCCATGCCAACATTGAGATAGAGCTTAGCTTGAGCCATGCCAGATGTGAGAATTAGCAGCATCGTTACCATTTTAAGACCAAAACAGCACCCCCATAGCACCAAAGCTGTGACCACTACAGAAATGATTTTTGTAGCCCTTTACGTAAAGTATCACACAACGGCAAGAATATAAACTCGCTGACATTTCAATGTAATATTGAAGGAGTGCTTCAATGTTGAAAAAGCTGTTTTCAAATGAGGGGTTAAAATATCAAGATGGGAAATATCCTGTTGCATTATGAAAATAAAATGTCCCAATATTCTGTCCAATATTTATCCTTCCATCAATGAAACAAATAATCTGGCCATTCACTTCATTGTTATTAATGAGAAGTGACTGTGTCTGAATTAACTTCCACATTTATCTGTGCCATTCATTCTCAAAAAAAATTGATTGTTGTGAAGTTCTCAGGGCATGCAGTCATGCATTTACTACTTGGGATTCCCACCCCAAATTCTAATGTTCTCTATCTCTCTCATCTCCTTTAAAATGTTCCTTAAAACTTACGTTTTAGTTCTTAGTCATCTGCACTAATTGCATCAGATGGAGTTAGTACCAAGTTTAGTTTGATACCGCTCCTGTGAAGTGTTTTAATGTGTTAAGAGTGCCAGATAAATACAAGTTGTTATTACCGTTTCAGTTGAAAGCTGCTCCGTTAAAAACAAGTTCCTATCATTTCTATGTACAAAGTTCATCAAATTCCATCAGGGATTTTCTTGCTATGTATTAGGAAGTTCCGGTTGATAAATGTTCACAGTTTAAAGATCTGGGTGCTACATAATAAAGAGTCAATGAAAACAGATCAAAACCACTCTAACAATTTTATCACTAAATCTATTTGCTCAAGGACAAAAGAAAGTGAAAATGTTCTTCCAACTCTCTCTTACAAGCTGTCCCTCAATTTACGTTCCCCACAGATTAGTCAGAGCTTGAATTCAATGCTTGGGGGAGCGTTGCTTTCAAGTCTTGTGGTGGGTTGTGTAAGCTTGAGGAGTAAGCATTTAAAATTAAGAACCTCAATAAATTACTTATTAAATCAATAATTTAATTTAATTTAATTAACTAATTAGATTTCAAAACATTAAAAATAAACAGTGAATTAATAGCATTAAGCTTTAATTAATTGAGTATATTATAGAGTTACACAGAAATGGCAATACATGAGTTCTTTTTATTTTAAAAATAAACTTTATTCATAAAATCACCTATAAGTATATACAAATGTTTTAAGTCAGTTCTGCATATCTTTGCAGAAAACAAAAACAAAATATTAGAATTTTGACATTTCTCAGAGCTTCTCTACAGTTGCAAAAAAAGGCCTTTTCTACTTATGCAACAAACTATTTATATTCATTTGGAGGCACCAAGAGGGTCTGACAACTGAATGGATTTTAATTATACTTTGGCAGAAAGACACTAGACAGTGGTGTCTCCTCATTGCGTCTGTCCCAAGCTTTAGTATGTCCCTCAGCACTAAACCTGAACCTTGGAATATGTAGGTTTGCAACACTCAGTTGAGGTCAACTCTTCACCACTGGAAGAGCACAAGTTATGGGCAGATCAAAGAACATCTTCCAGCGGGTTGATGGTCTTCCAGGTGCAATCGACGTTTGTCTCAGTGTGCGTCCTGGCGAAAAGCCCATAGTACACAGAGTCCTGCATCACGGAGCTGCTCGGGATGAACTTTGACCAAAATGTTGCATCTCTCTCCAGATATTCTTTGCAAAGACACATTCCAGAAGGAAATGTATGATAGTCTCGTCACCGGCACTTATGACGGCAGCATAGAGATTGGACATCCATCAAATGACTTTGGCAGTCTGCTCAGGAAACCATAAGACAGAAGCCATCTTCTCCTTTTCCCACAGGGTCTCAAGGACATTACATACTGACCACAGCCTGATGGATTTGTTATAAAATTTTTTTTGAAAATTTTTCCACAAAGAACAGGTGATATGGAATGGTCCTTCACAACACAGAGACAGTAGAACCTTCAGTACGTAGTGACCCTTGGTGTTTGTGTACTGAGGGACTATGCAAAGCTTGATGAAGCCGCACACAAAGGTTGCATCAGTGTGAGGACAGTGTTGCACACATTCTCCCCCCTCTTGACCAAAACATTGTACATAGAACAAAGAACAAAGTGCAAAGAAAATTTGCAGCCCAGGAACAGGCCCTTCGGCCTTCCAAGCCCGAGCCGATCCAAATTCAAATCCACTGTCTAAACCTGTCGCCCAAATCCTATGCATCTTTATCCATCTGTTCCTCATCTACTCATGCATCTGTCCAGACGCATCTTAAATGAATCTACTGAGCCTGCCTCTACTACCTCTGCTGGCACCATGTTCCAGGCACCTACCACCCTCGTGTAAAGTACTTTCCACGTGTATCCCCCTTGGACTTTTCAGCTCTCACCTTGAAAGTGTGGCATCTCGTTATTGAATCCTTCACCCTGGAAAAAAGCTTATCTCTATCTACCCTTTATGCTTTTGTAGACATCAATCAGGTCCCCCCTCAATCTTTTTTTCTGATGAAAACAATCCTAACCTACTCAACCTCTCTTTGTAGCTAGCACCTTCCATACCAGGCAATATCCTCGTAAACCTTCTCTGCACCCTGTCCAAAACGACCACATCCTTTTAGTAATGTGGCGACCAGAACTGTACACAGTATTCTAAATGCAGCCAACACAATGCCTTGTACAATTTTAACATGACCTGCCAGCTCTTATACTCAATACCCTGTCCAATGAAGGCAAGCATACCATATGCCTTCTTGACCACTCTGTCCATCTGTGCAGCAACCTTCAAGGTAAAATGGACCTGAACTCCCAGATCTCTCTGCTCATCAACTTTACCCAAGGCTCTTCCGTTTACTGTATAATTTGCTCTAGAATTAGACTTCCCAAAATGCATCACCTCACACTTGCCTGGATTGAACTCCATCTGCCACTTCTCCACCCAACTCTCCAGTCTATCTATATTCTCCTGTATTCTTTGACAATCCCCTATGCTTTCTGCTACTCCACCAATCTTCATGTCATCTGCAAACTCGCTGATCATACCAACAATACCCTCTTCCAGATCACTTATGTAAATCACAAACAACAGTGGTCCCAGCACTGATCCCTGTGGAACACCACTGGTCACCTTTCTCCATTTCGAGAAACTCCCTTCAACTACTACTCTCTGTCTCCTGTTGCTCAACCAGTTCTTTATTTACCTAGCTAGAACACCCTGCACACCATGTGACTTCACTTCTTCCATTTGTTTACCATGGGGAACTTTATCAATGCCTTACTAAAGTCGATGGATATGGCATCTACAGACCTTCCTTCATCTATCAACTTGGTCACTTCCTCAAAGAACTCTATTAAGTTGGTAAGGCACAATCTCTCCCGCACAAAACCATGTTGCCTATCACTGATAAGCCCATTCCTTTACAAATATAAAGAGATTTTATCCCTCAGTACCTTCTCCAGCAACTTTCCCACCACTGATGTCAGGCTCACTGCGCTATAGTTACCCGGAATTTCCGTACTACTCTTCTTGTACAGACGGACAACATGAGCAACCCTCCAGCACCTCACCTTGTGTTTAAGGATGCTACAAAGATATCTGTCAGTGCCCCAGCTACTTCTTCTCTTGCCTCCTTTAGCAACCTGGGATAGATCCCATCCGGTCCTGGGGATTTATCCACCTTAATAACCTCTAGCCTTCCCAACGCATTTCCCTACTTATGTCAACGTGATCTAGAATAATCAAACTTCTATCTCTAATCTTAACATTCATCATGTCCCTCTCCTGAGTGAACACTGATGCAAAGTAATCATTCAGAATCTCACCCATTCTCTCAGGTTTGACACACAGCCTTCCTTCCTTATCCTTTAGTGGACTAATCCTTTCTCTAGTTATCCACGTGCTTCTTATATAAGAATAAAAGGCTTTTCTCCTTAATTCTGCTCACTAAAGCTATTTCATGACCTCTTTTAGCCCACTTGATTTGTCATTTAAGACTGTCCTACTCTCCTGATATTCATCCAGGGCCTGTTCTGTTCTTAGCTGCCTGGACCTTATATACGCTTCCCTTTTCCTCTTGGCTGGTCGTACAATTTCTCCTGTTATCCACAGTTCACAAATCTTGCCTTTCCTATCCTTTGCTTTCAATGGGACATGCCTATCCTACACTATCTTTAACCTATCTTTGAAAGCCTCTCACATATCAAATGTAGACTTCCCTTCAAATAGCTGTGTCCAATCCACATTTCCCAGCTCCTGCCTAATTTTGGTATAATTGGCCTTGGCCCAGTTTGGTATTCTTCCCTTAGGACCACTCATCTTTGTCTACGATTATTCTAAAACTTACAGAATTCCCAAAGAAATCCCCCACCCTGCAACTTTTACCACCTGGCCTGGCTCATTCCCCAACACCAGATCCAATATCGCTCCTTCCCTTATTGGACTATTGACATACTGCCCTAGAAAACTTTCCTGGGCTTCTTACAAACTCTACCCCATCCATACCTCTGACACTAAGAGTACCCCAGTCAATGTTGGGAAAATTAAAATTTCCCATCACCACACCCTGTTGACTCTACATCTTTCCATAATCTGTTGACCTATTTGTTCTTCTATCTCACGCTCACTGTTGGGAGGCCTGTAATACAGCCCCAACAATGTAACTGCACCCTTGTTATTTCTCAGCTCCACACATAATGCCTCACTACTCAAGCCCTCCATAGGGTCCTCCTTTAACACAGCCGTGCTATCATCCCTGACCAGCAATGCAACTCCTCTCTCCCTTTTACATCGCTCCCTGTCCTGTCTGGAGTGTCTATATTCTGGAACATTTAGTTGTCAAATGTCCATCCTTCAACTAAGTCTCTGTGATTCCAATAACATTATACTCCCAGGCACCAATTCAAGAAGTGATTGCTGGGCCTCTTGCTGAAATATTTGTGTCATTGATAGTCACAGGTGAGGTGCCGGAAGACTGGAGGTTGGCTAACGTGGTGCCACTGTTTAAGAAGGGTGGTAAGGACAAGCCAGGGAACTATAGACCAGTGAGCCTGACGTCGGTGGTGGGCAAGTTGTTGGAGGGAATCCTGAAGAACAGGATGTCCATGTATTTGGAAACGCAAGGACTGATTAGGGATATACAACATGGCTTTGTGCATGGGAAATCACATCTCATAAACTTGATTGAGTTTTTTGAGAAAGTAACAAAGAGGATTGATGAGGGCAGAATGGTGGATGTTATCTATATGGACTTCAGTAAGGCGTTCGACAAGGTTCCCCATGGGAGACTTGTTAGCGAGGTTAGATCTCATGGAATACAGGGAGAACTAGCCATTTGGATACAGAACTGACTCAAAGGTGGGAGACAGAGGGTGGTGGTGGAGGGTTGTTTTTCAGACTGGAGGCCTGTGACCAGTGAAGTGCCACAAGGATCAGTGCTGGGTCCTCTACTTTTTGTCATTTACATAAATGATTTGGATGCGAGCATAAGAGGTACAGTTAGTAAGTTTGCAGATGACACTAAAATTGGAGGTGTAGTGGACAGTGAAGAGGGTTACCTCAGATTTCAACAGGGCCAAATGGGCCAATGGGCTGAGAAGTGGCAGATGGAGTTTAATTCAGATAAATGTGAGGTGCTGCATTTTGGGAAAGCAAATCTTTGCAGGACTTATACACTTAATGGTAAGGTCCTAGGGAGTGCTGCTAAACAAAGAGACCTTGCAGTACAGGTTCATAGCTCCTTGAAAGTGGAGTCGCAGGTAGATAGGATAGTGAAGAAGACGTTTGGTATGCTTTCCTTTATTGGTCAGAGTATTGAGTACAGGAGTTGGGAGGTCATGTTGCGGCAGTACTTGACATTGGTTAGGCCATTGTTGAAATACTGCATGCAATTCTGGTCTCCTTCCTATCGGAAAGATGTTGTGAAACTTGAAAGGATTCAGAAAAGATTTACAAGGATGTTGCCAGGGTTGGAGGATTTGAGCTATAGGGAGAGGATGAACAGGCTGGGGCTGTTTTCTCTGGAGCTTCGGAGGCTGAGGGGGACTTTATAGAGGTTTACAAAATTATGAGGGGCATGGATAGGGTAAGTAGGCAAAGTCTTTTCAGGGAGTCCAGAACTAGAGGGCATAGGTTTAGGGTGAGAGGGGAAAGATATAAAAGAGACCTAAGGGGCAACTTTTTCACACAGAGGGTGGTACGTGTTTGGAATGAGCTGCCAGACGAAGTGGTGGAGGCTGGTACAATTGCAACATTTGAGAGGCATTTGGATCGGTATATGAATAGGAAGTGTTTGGGGGGGGATATGGGCTGGGTGCTGGCAGGTGGGACTAGATTGGGTTGGGATATCTGGTCGGCATGGACGGGTTGGACTGACGGGTCTGTTTCCATGCTGTACATCTCTATGACTCTAAGTCCTAAGTTCATCTGCCTTACCCACTATACTACCTGCATTAAAGTATATGCACTTCAGCCACCAGTTCTTCTGCATTCATCTGCTCTCTGCCTACTCTTCCCCTTATTAATGCTAACTTCATGATTCTTACAGCCGCCAGTTTCCACCTCACTGCCTACTTGTCCTCTTCCGGATCCCAACCCCCTGCCACATGAGTTTAAAATCTCCTTAACAGCAGTAGCTAAAACACCTCCAAGGACATTAGTTCCAGTCTGGTTCAGATGGAGACCATCCAATTTGTAACAGTCCCACCTTCCCCAGAACCGGTCCCAATGGCCAACAAATCTGAACCCCTCCCTCCTATACCATCCCTCAAGCAACGTGTTCATCCTGCGTATTCTTTCATTTCTACATTCATCTCTGGCCATCATAGTGTCCATCTCTGACTCTGAATGGAATGGAAGATGGCTCAGGTGACTGCACTGGCAGAGGTTTGGGAATGTGTCAGACCTGCATCGCATACAACAATAACAAGAGACTCTCACACCTGACAATCAGGTTTTTACCCACAATGGAGAGGGAGCAGTGCTACAATTTGCCTCACGTTGGCAATATGCTCATCCCAAGTTTTTAGGCATATCTCAAACCACTGAACCAGATTCCCAGGATCTTCAGGTAATCTGTCCTGGTGATAAAGGGAATAAAGTTTCGGTCAGTCCAGTTCCCAAAGGACATGGCCTCGCTCTTGCCTTGATTTACCTTGACTGCTGGGACCAGTTCGAACTGGTTACAGATGTCAATGTGTCTGTGCACTGACTGACAGTGGATCCGAGCAGAAAACTGAGTCGTCAGTTAGGTACAAGGAGGCTTTGACCTGCAGGCCTTCATTGCCTGGAACAGTCACCCTTCCCAGACTCGCATTCTACCTGATGGACTCAGCTAAAAGGTCTATAAACAGACAAACAAGGCAGGAGAGAGTGGGCTGCCGACTCTGATCAGGAAGTTTTCTGATTCTCATCTGCCGATTGCGACCGCACTGACAATGGGTGTAGACCAGTCAGATCCAATTTGGGATTCCATCCCCAAAGTCCTTTCTGGAGATCATGTCCCACATGGAGGTGTGCAATATCTTGTCAAAAGCCTTCTCCAGGTCCAGGCTGATGAGGCAGGCCTTTACTCTCCCTTGTCCTGCACAATCATATCCCTAAGGAGCGCAAGGCTCTAAGATCGTCCTGACCAGTACAGCACAGATTTGGTCAGGGTGAATCACTGATCCCAAGCAGACCTGGCTCAGTTACTGAAGACCTTAGTCAGAATCGTGACATCTGTACTCTGCCATGAAAGTGTTCACCAATTTCTAATTGTCTCCCTCTCCCCCTTCTGCTTGTGGATGAGGGTGATGATACCTTTCCTCACTGACTCACACACGTTTTACTTGGCAGAAGCATACTGTCACACACCTCCAGCATATCCTGGCCAAACAAATCCCCAATTCAGCTGGTAAGTCACCATTTCTGGGAGTTCTACTCTTCTCTAAGGACTCGAGGGTACGAGTCAACTCATTAAAGGATCACGGCTGATCCAGCCTCTCCCATGTGCTGTTGTCTAAGAACTCCATGATAGAGATCAGGTATGACTAGGAGGCAATTGTCCATGGGCTTTTTAATCAGGAGAAATGCTGTTTCAGCAGCTTGTACAAGTTCGTCCAAAGCAATGTACCAAGCAAAGGCATCTTAACAAGTGCCTGCAACTCAAGTTACTTCAACACAGAGTTATTAAGTTGGAATACAAGCTGCAGATTTTTGAAAAATATCAGGGTGGGAGGGGGTTTCGCTGGACGTTTTGACCCAGGACCCAGTTAATAGGGCCCAGATTTTCACCATAGCAAAGTGAAGAAAATCCCTGAAAAGGGTAAATCTGCCCAAAGGTATCATTTCTGATTTTCACAGGAATAGGTTTAGAAACCCACAGTGCACAGAGCAGATCAGGTCAGAATAGGTGTGTTTCAGTAAATTTGATTGGAATATCAGGATATGTCTTGGAAGGCTAAGATATTTTTGAGGATTTGGTCCCAGCACATCTCATAAAGGAGGGTTCAGGTATCATTTGGGGTGACAGGTATCTTTTGGGATAGTTTAAAGTAGACACAAAAGTATGCATTTATTATGAGCAGGAGGGTAACTAGGGGATGGATAGGTCCACTTAAAGACAAAGGCGGGAACTTATACATGGTGGCAAAAGAGGTCCTTAATGAGTACTTCGCATTGGTATTCACCAAGGAGAAAGACATGGATAATAGTAAGTTTAGAGAGAGTTTTGTTGATACTCTGGGGCATGCCAATATTAAGAAGGAGGAGGTATTGAAAACCATTAAGTTAAATAAGTTCTCAGGGTCTGATGGGATCTATCCCAAGATATTAAAGGCAGCAAGGGGGGAGATTGCTGGGGCCTGGACAGAGACCATTATATCCTCTTTAACCACAGGCAAGGTCCCAGAAGATTGGAGAATACCTAACGTTGATCCTTTGTTCAAGAAGGGCAACAGAGATAATCAAGGAAACTACAGTTGGTGAGCCTTACAATAGTAATTGGGCAATTTTTGGTGAAGGTTCTTTGGGACAGGATTTACTTGCACTTGTAGAAGAATTGATTATTAGGGACACTCAGCATGTTTTTTCAATTGGGGAGGTCATGTCACATAAACTTAATTGAGTTTTTTGAGGAGGTGACGCAGATGATTAATGAGAGTAAGGCAGTGGGTGTTGTCTACATGGACTTTACTGAAACATTTGACAAGGTCCCTCATGGCAGGCTGGGTACAGAGATCAAAATGCAAGGATTAGTGCTTGGACCTCTGTGTAATATGTATGAATGATTTGGATGACAATGTCATTGTACCGATTAGTAAGCTTGAAAATGCCACGAAAATTGGTGGAGTTGTAGATAGTGAGAAAGGGTAGCAAAGGATGCAGCAGGATACGGTCATTTAATGATTAGAGATGATGGGAGCTTTAGCGACTATGGTCATATCAAAGGGGAAAACAAAAAGTTAATATTTTATGGGGCCTGCAGAAGCAAGCCACGTGTCATTTCAGGGTCACTTAATTCTTGGGACATGAAATTTTGCTTTCCCAGTGGCAAGTTCAGTTTTTGACATTAACGCAGCAGCATATTTGTGATGTGTCAGGCCTCCTGTTGGGTAGCAATTTCCAACTTGTAATGTATTGTAATGTCTTGAATACCATTATATGAAAACGTTTTGTCATTACATCTTACTATCATGATAAAGTCAGTGGCATACAAGAATCTCATGATATCAGGTTCATATTTGTTTAAAGATAATGTGCAGCATTCAGCTTTGTGCATTTGTGGTTGAGGTAAGCAGTTTTCCCCATTGAACTCTGTGGCACAATGGAGGGGAGAACAGAGTGGCAGCTTACACTGAGGCTCAGGACTGCAAAGGTGTATTAGGGTAGGTGAAGGATGGCATGAGGGAGAGTTTGAGAGGGTTTAGTGTCATGGAAGAGGGAGGTGGGATTCAAGGAAGGACAGAGGATGGGGTCAGGTACATGAAGGAGAGAAGTAGAAAGGGCCAAACATTCTTGGTGTGGATGGAGGATTGAAGTCAGTCAAGGTAAGAAAATAAGGGATCTAAATGGCACAGTTAATACCATTCTAATGTGGATCCATCTCTGGATGTTGGCTGGTAGAGTCCTCACAGGAGTTTGAGTTGACTGTCAACATTTCAATAATTCCTTCTGAGAGTGATCTCAAAAAATATCTTTTTCAATGCATAAAAAGAGAACCAATGAGCTTGCAAGTTCAGCCATAATCTACAGAGTAGTGAGTACACCACAAGCATGAACGTTCAAAAAATAGTGAAAGGAAAATACAGCATACTACCTTCCATGATAAACAAACTTATCCTAATGCTCCAATACACATCAATGTATGCTAAGCATGAGATCTGCCAGCACATTTGGACCTATGATTTACTTCTTTAGTTGAGCGGTAATCTTGGCGTCAGAAGCATTTAAAATCCAGCAACTCCTCATTTATTAAGGCATTTTTTTAAAAACAGGGGTTTTACAATGAGACAAATAGTGCAAATGTGGTCATTCACATCAAATCAATAAATTCTACAGAATTCCCATTTGAGAGCATTTCAACAGGGAACAAGCAGATGACAATCGATGACAGGAACATTGCAATTTTCTTTTAACCAAGCATGTGCACATGCTAAATTTTGCTGCCAGTTTTACATAGTGATGATAGGGAATTTTGATAATATCATCATGATTTACAACTGCAAAACACATGTTGAGCAACCAGCTCTGGCTGTTTTAGACAGATTATTGTGCAAAGAGACTGATTTGATTAGTAATCACTTTGTAGAAGTTCCTCTGGGGAAAGTTATCATAATGTGATAAAATCCTATATAAGTTTGAGATGATATAGTTATATCTCAAGTTTGGGATCTAGATTTAATGAAAGCCATTTAAGTAAATATGAGATTAAGTTTAAAGGTCAAAGAGGTACCCCTTCTTATTCCCCTCATGGATGGTTCTTGGACTTCAGGATTTTATAAAGGATAAAAACGCTGACACAGGGTTTGTCTCATCCAGAAACTAGATGTTGTATTGAATACACTAATACATATGTGATAGATCAGACAATACAAATATAAGTTAAAATAAAAGTTCAGGTCCTTCTGCAATTATCTGAAAAGGACGCCTCCAGTTTCTAGTTGAACCCTGGCACGATGTGACTACGAGAAAGTGAGGACTGCAGATGCTGGAGATCAGAGCTGAAAAATGTGTTGCTGGAAAAGCGCAGCAGATCAGGCAGCATCAGAGGAGCAGGAGAATCGACATTTCGGGCATAAGCCCTTCTTCAGGAATCCGATGTGACTACAACTCCCAGTTAACCCAGCAAAGACACCACGATTTGTTCTCAACTACCTAAAGTACAAACGTAGTAATACATTTCCACCCCAACTCTTACAAAAGAAGCAAGATTAACATCTATGTTCCCTTCACCCACCTCTGGTATTCACCATCCACTTGGACACTTTCCTCTGGCCTCTTACCTGCCCTTGATCTCTTCATTGAAAACTGTTGGCTTGATATCGGCCATCTCATTGTCTGTGCTCCTCTCACCCACTCTAACCGTCCTCTTCTGAAATTGCTGCACTTCACTGTCGCAGGTCCAACTCTAACTTGTCAACAAGGGTGGAACCATTGTAGTGTAGCGCACTGATCTTTACTTTTCGGAGGCTGAACATCAACTTTCCGCCACTTCTTCCTACCTCTCCCTGGACCATGACCCTACATCTGAATATCAAGCATTGTTGCCAGGACTATCATCAACCTCATTATTTCTGGAGATTATTCCCCCCACTGCCACCAACCTCCCAACCCCAGAAAGCCCACTCCTACCTCAAACTTAAAATCCACAAACCATACTTCCCAGTAGGCCCATTGTATCAGCCTGTTCCTGCCCCACCGCGCTCATTTTCTCCTACCTTACCTCCATCCTCTACCTGTCCAGACCCTGCCCACCTACATCTGAGATTCCTCTGATGTCATCAGCCATATTGACAATTTCCTCTTGCCTGACCCTAACTGTCTCCTGTTCACCATGGATGTCCAAACTCTCTGTACCTCCATTCCCCACCAGGATGGTCTGAGAGCTCTCGGCTTCTTCCTCAACCGGGGTCTGAACAATTGCCATCCACCACCACTCTTCTTCGCTTAGCTGAACTTATTCTCTCATTGAACTGTTTCTCCTTTAATTCATCTCATTTCTGCCAAGTCAAATGGCCAGACCCCCTCAAAATATTTTAAGAAGGTAGCCCAGTCACTAATGTTTCCTTATTTTAAAGGCAGATGTGAAGTGGGTGTTCCAGGTGTGGTGCAGCTAGTCAAACCATTTGTTTTTAAGCAAAACAGAATTTATTGAATCATAAACACAGGGCAGCACGGTGGCTTAGTGGTTAGCACTGCTGCCTCACAACACTAGGGACCTAGTAAAAACAATGACTGCAGATGCTGGAAACCAGATTCTGGATTAGTGGTGCTGGAAGAGCACAGCAGTTCAGGCAGCATCCGAGGAGCAGTAAAATCGGGCAAAAGCCCTTCATCAGGAATAAAGGCAGAGAGCCTGAAGCGTGGAGAGATAAGCTAGAGGAGGGTGGGGGTGGGGAGAAAGTAGCATAGAGCAGTTGCAGTGGGAGGTTCAATTCCAGCCTCGGGCGATTGTCTGTGTGGAGTTTACACATTGTGCTGGGTGCATTAGTCAGAGGGAAATGGATCTGGGTGGGTTACTCTTTGGAGAGTCAGTTTGGGCTTGCTGGGCTGAATGGCCTGTTTTCACACTGTAGGGAATCTAATCTAAACAAAAGAAAGCGGAATTTAAAGTAACTTAATTATTGGAAAAATTAACCGATATAGCAACTTAATTAAGTGTTGCAATATAGTAACATCCCATAAACACACTCCTTTGCAAAAAGGTAAATTCAAACATAGATTCTTACATGCAGGAAGGAACATTTGGAGAGAGATTTCAGAGAAAGTCAGAGGATTCTTTGACTAAAGCTTGCAAAACTGCTGGACTCCAACATCTTGTGAAGGCTACAAATAAAAAACTAGAAAAAATGAACTGGGAAAACTGGCAAACCCCCTTCCATTGTTGAACTGTTTAACTCTCTAGACTCCTCAGCACCTCTGCCTTTACGACTTCTCTTCAAATATAAAGGGGCAGCTACTCATGTGACTCAGCCAACGTTGTCTATCTTATACGTTGCAGGCAAGGATACCCTGAGGCATGGTACATTGGGGAAATCGAGTAAAGGCTACAGCAACGGATGAATGGGCACCGCACAACGATCAAAAGACAGTAGTGTTCCCTCCCAGTTGGGGAACACTTCAGTGGTCCAGAACATTCGACATTGGACCTGCAGGTGACCATCCTCCAAGGCGGACTTCGGGACAGGCAGCAGCAAAATGTGGCCAAGCAGAGGCTGATAGCTACATTCGGTACCCATAGGGAGGGCCTCAACCAGGACCTTGGGTTCATGTCACACAACAGATGACCACCATTGCACTATACACACACACAGACACTCCTACATACACACACAGGCACTCCTATACACACATACACATGGACACACATGTACACAGACACGCACACAGACACTCACACACACCTTTACAGACACACACACACTCCCACACATGCATCCTCTCAGAGACTTAGACCACTCTACACTCACGCACACACTTATGCTCTCCCTCTCACAGACACTCACAACCCCTCACCCCAGACACACACACACACACACACTCTCAACACTCACATACACACACATATACACTCTCTCTCTCACTCACAACCCCCCAACCCAGACAGACAGACACACACACAAAGACCCACATGCACACATATATATACATATACGTTTGTGGGGTGAATTTGGGCTTGCAGAGTTACATTGTACTTTGCTCAAAAACTGCATGAATTCATGTGAAACTCTGTTATCTCACTTTTTAGTTTACAATCAGTCTAAACATTATGGCAAAGACAGAGAACACAGGGGGCTAACACCTTAAACATATTGTCTAGCTAACACCAATTGTTACAGTTAACCGGACAATGCAACTTTTTAAAAAAAAGGTTTAGTGATTTTCACATGAAAGAAGTGAAACTATCATAGTATTCCAACAGATGAAGGCCTCAACAAACAATTATGGTATTATTCAATGTATACTTTCAGTTACATCACACTGTAAACTTTTGCTACAAATTCTGTGCCTAACAATTGTGCCCTCCACAACCACCTGATGAAGGAACGGCGCTCCGAAAGCTAGTGTGCTTCCAATTAAATCTGTTGGACTATAACCTGGTGTTGTGTGGTTTTTAACTCAAAAAAAAGGACTTTTTAAAGTGACAGCATCGCCACAAAGGACTTGTTATGGGTACTCACATGGGTCACAGTTATACCTATCTCTTTATGGGATATGTGGAAAAATCTTTGTTCCAGTCCTACACTGGCCCCCCTCCCACAACTTTTTTGTCCGTGCCTCGATGACTGTTTTGATGTGCTTCATGCTCCTACCTGGACCTTGAAAAATGTGTTCATTTTACCTCTAGTTTCCCTTTCTCACTTTCACATGGTTCATCTCTGACACTTACCTTCCTTTCCTTGACTTTACATCTCCATTTCATAGGGAATAAACTTTCCACTCCCATTCACTATGCCACTGACTCCCACAGCTACCTTCACTACAGCTCTTCGCACCCCATGTTCTGTAAGAATTCCATCCCATTCCTTTGCCTACATAGTATCTGTTCAGACGATGTCACCTTCCAAAATAGCACTGCTGACATGGCTTCCTTCTTCTATAAACATCATTCCCAACCCACTGTGGTTGACAGGGCCATCAAACACATTTGAACTATCACCCATGCTTCCACCCTCGCTCCTTCCCATCACTCACAACAATGTGATTGGGTTCCCCTTGCCCTCTCTTTTCATCCCACTAGCCTCCGCATTCAAAGGATCATCCCCCGCCATTTCAGATAACTCCAGCAGAATACCACCACCAACCACATCCCCCCCCCAATTCCCATGTCTGCATCTCACAGGGACTGTTCCCTCGGGACATTCGATCCCATTCTTCGATGACCGCCAACACCAACCCCACTTCCCACAACTTCTTCCCATGTAACTGCAGAGTGTGCAACACCTGCCCCTTCACCTCTTTGCTGCTCACCATCCAAGGGCCTAAACAGTCTTTCCACATGAAGCAGTATTTCACCTGTATCTCCTCCAATCTGGTCTATTGCATTTGCTATACCCAATGTGGCCTACTCTACATTGGAGAAACGAAATACAGACTGGGTGACCACTTTGCAGAACACCTCCACTCTGTGCACAAACATGATCCCAATTTTCCCATAGCTGTTCCTTTTAACATAGCATCCTGTTGCATGCCCACTTCTCTGTCCTTGGGATGCTGCAATGCTCCAGCAAATCACAGCACAAACTGGAGAAACAACCTCTCATCTTCAGATTAGGCACTTTACAAACTTCTGGACTTGATATTAAGTTTGACACTTTCTGAGTGTGAACCCATTCCCACTCCTTCCCTTCCTTTTAAGTTCACTAGTTGCATTCTCTGTCAGCATGTCCTCTCTCCCCTCCCCCCACTCCATCAAGTCTCGCAGTTAGACACACCATTGTTCTGCCTTTCTCACAGTCCAACCAGTTAATCTGTACTATCAGCTCCCTTTCTCCCCCAGACTCAACGCACCCACTATTGCATAAACAATGCCCTCATCCATACTTCATGGCAGCTCTGATGAAAGGCCATCTCGACTCAAAATGTTTGCTTGCTCTCTCTCCATGGATACTGCCTGACCTGCTTTGATTTCCAGCATTTGTTTTCAACATTATTGCCAGTCTGCCACTTTATCAACCTTCTCTTCATTCTAGCAATGATATCACTTTCCATGTGCTAATCAAATGTGGGCGGCACAGTGGCTCAGTGGTTAGCACTACTGCCTCACAGCGCCAGGGACCTGGATTCAATACCTGCCTCGGGCAATTGTCTGTGTGGAGTTTGCACATTCTCCCCGTGTCTGCATGGGTTTCCTCCGGGTGCTCTGGTTTCCTCCCACAGTCCAAAGATATGCAGGTCAGGTGAATTGGTCATGCTAAATTGCCCATAGTGTTAGGTGCATTAGTCAGGGGTAAATGTAGGGGAATGGGTCAGGGTGGGTTGCTCTTCAGAGGTTCGGTGTGGACTTTTTGGGCCAAAGGGCCTGCCTCCACACTGTAGGGAATCTAGTCTAATCTAACACTGATAACTTATCTGCCTTCCTTTAAAGATTCCTTGCATTAAAATAAATGGCTTCTAACTTTGTCACAATCCCTTGTGCCTTGACTATATTCACATTGTTTCTAGACTGACTTAGCTCTTCTTCTATGCTTGTCTGTGCATCACACCCTACTGTATGTCCACTACCACATCCTCCTGTTAACCTAGTTTACCCCCTATCAAAACCGCACTAGCAAATCTCCCCAGAAGGATGATGGCCCCATTGTGGTTCAGGTGCAAACTGTCAGACTTATATAAGCAATACCTTCCCAAGAAATGGACCCAGTGATCCAGAAAGCTAAAGCCCTACCTCCACTCCAGCACTCTACTCTGTTCTATTGACTTATTCCTATATTCAACAGCACGTAATACTGGGAGTAAGTCAGAGATTTCATTCAAGGTCCTGCTTTTTAAATTTGCTGCATAGCTCACGAAATTCTGGTTGCAGGACTTCTTCCCACCTATTAACTACGTCATTGCTATCAATGCGAACCACCTCTGACTGGTCACCTTCCCTCTTCAGAATATTCTGGAGCGATTCAGTGATATCCTTTACCCTGGCCCCAGGAAGGCAAGTCGCCATCCTGGAGTGACGTGTGTAGCTGCAGAAATATGTGAGGCCCCCTGGTGACTGAGTTTCCCATGACTATCGTTCTCCCGCTCTTTCTGCTCTCCACCTTGTACAACTCTACTCTGGCTGCACTCTTCAGAGGATCCATCATTCTCACAGCTTTCCAACACACAAAATCTCTTCTTGAGTAAGATGCCCTCTGGGGCTTTCTTGAATTTCTGACTACCTTCCTTTTTCTGACCAGTGCTCACTGTCAGTCACAAACACCTCTTTAAACTGCCATATGACCATATTCAAGTTCTGAAACCCCATTTTCAAGCTGATCAAACCAGTACTATTTCCT
The DNA here is from genome assembly GCF_037043375.1 of Chiloscyllium plagiosum. Classification (NCBI taxonomy): domain Eukaryota; kingdom Metazoa; phylum Chordata; class Chondrichthyes; order Orectolobiformes; family Hemiscylliidae; genus Chiloscyllium; species Chiloscyllium plagiosum. The sequence continues at coordinate 73,978,286 of NW_028270141.1, forward strand.
GTAGACATGGTCAATGAAGGTGACTGAAAACCCTGAGCCTTGTCCTCTTTTCATCCGCTGCCTGGGAAGAGAGGACGCCTCATGGACCAACAGTCTCCACTCTCAGAAGGTGAGTGCACTTATGAGACACTTGCTTGTTCAACAATTTTGCCACAGTTTACTTTAACAGTGAAACAGAATATTTATTTACAATAAAATAATTTTTTTACAATAGGTGCAAATATAACTGGAAAAAGGAATCATTGCTTTACGAACTAGAGGCTCTGGATGAGATCAACCAGCATTACGAAAAGGTGTATGCTTTTAGATCAGTTTCTGTTACAAAGGTGAGGATCTGGAGAAGATCAATTGTTGTTAAAATGTCCGTGATCTGAATGAAAGATGTGTGAGGTCACTCAAGGCCCTGTTTGATCAGATCGGTCAAGGTGACAAGTTGATGATGGTAGGAGGATGGCAATAGCTACTCGGGGTTGCATTTGATCGAGGGGTTATTCCTTTGGCTGGACAGTCTCTGCCAGCGATGTGTGACATCATTCAACAACTGGCTTTGCCAAATCTTTCCACTCCAAGACTGGCAGGTAGTTCCTGTGATCACCTTCTTCAGGGAAATCCTGAAAGCATTGTTTGTTTCCAAGCTGGGTGTCAGAGAAATTGTGATTAACAGCTCGATCCGATATCTGTGATGGTATGACTCCTTGCCCGTTATCCAGTTGCTCTGAGTCAGAGCTTTAGAAAACATTAATTTTGGAATGAGACAATGCTGTTGGAGTGTGACCGATGTCTTGGTGAGCCTGTTTGGGAATAAAGAGAACACCGATGTATGCACACTTGCCATGTTGTCTTGCCTGTGAGAAAACGTTCTTCAGGCACCAGCAGAAACAATCAAGTCCTTTTTAAACTCAATTTTCACCAGGATTCATCCACTCTTTGCGGCAGGATGTGAGCAAGTCTCAGCGGAAGCTTTCCAAAGTTTGGGAATATTAGCCAAGTTTGGAGAGTCTGGTGACTTCCAGCAACAGATCCAGTCCAACATCGTGTGCTTGCTGTTGCACGTGGGCAGTAAGAGTGAGAAATTCATCCAATATTATCTTACAACACTGCAAATAATCTTATCATTCACTAGATCTACAAAGGCTTGCTCCTTAACTCCGGAGTTCCCTGGACTTTCTGAGGCACATTTCAAGTCAACTCATTGATGATTACCCCAATATGGTGAATTCTTACATCTCTGCCTGTATCTGCTTTAGCTCCAACCAGGACCATTTCCACAATCATGCAGTGACCTTGGCAACATTCCTCATGAAGCCGACACATTGCTTCCGACTCATCCAATGGACCTCCAGGTGCAAAATATTAATTGGCAATTGCTGCTGTTTAGCACCCAAATGAGGCCTCAGTACATCAGGCTCTAAATATGGCCCAGACCTTTGTCTTCCTATCACCAACCGATCTGCTCCAGATCCTCACCTTCAAAATACAAACAGATTTTCTGATTATCAATATTTGTGTTACATCAATGGAATTTTTCACCTTCATTGTAATATCGGATGTCCTTTAGATCCTTAAGTTTGTAACAGCATCTGATCTCTGTTACATCCTCACCTTTCTAACAGCAAGCACTTTCCCCAGATCTTCAATTTTGCATCAACATCAAACTTTGCTGTGAAACCACTTTTCTGTGATTCAATATTCAAATCATTGGGCAGAGAGTAACTCACCCCACTGGTAAGACATACAAGTAGGCCACTGAAGATCTGTGGGAATAATGTCCTCAAAACATCTGCCACCCTGGGTTGAGTGAGAATTTCATATTGGCTGTTGATGGAAGTCAGTGAGACATTGGCAGAGTACATACATGTCCCCTGCTGACATCAAACTTCCTTGAATACACAACTCACATCTCAGAGATTGTGTATATTACTGTCTCTCGCTCACTGTCTTTCATTGACAAGATTCCCTCTTAAATTTTCTGGATGATTTCAGATTTATCTTCTGTCTCAGCAATAATCTTCTTTCCAGCAACAGACAAGAAATGAATAACAGACTTCATTGCTCAGGCTACTTTTGGATATGTTCTAACTCAGTTGCTTCAACTCTGTCTGCTCTTTCTCCCTGGAGTTGGGAAGGTATGGATTGAGCTTCCCAGTGCACTTGGTTTGCTGTCCTCTCTAGTCGTCTTTCCTGTGCAAGTGCACAGATCACTTCACTTCATCATGTTTTCTCTGACCCTGCGATGATTGTGTTGCCATGGTTCTCATTATGATGCCAGCTGCCCTCAGTTGTGATGCGGTCCTGAGCTTCCAGTATCATGTTCTTGGATTTTCAAAAACAAACATTCAGTGAGGAGTCATGGAGGCTTTGGGGTGGCACGGTGGCTCAGTAGTTGGCACTGCTGCCTCATAGCACCAGGGTCCCAGGTTCGATTCGAGACTCAGGTGACTGTTTGCACATTCTCCCCAGGTCCGCATTGGTTTCCTCGGGTACTCCGGTTTCCGTCCACAGATGTGCAGATCAGGTGAATGGGCCATGCTGAATTGCCCGTAGCGTTAGGTGCATTAGTCAGAGGGAAATGGGTCTGGGTGGGTTACTCTTTGGAGGTTCAGTGTGGACTGATTGGGCCAAAGGGCCTGTTTCCACATGGTAGGGCATCTAATCTTATGAAGACGAGTAAAGGCATATGCCATAGCTCATATAGTCATAGAATTATACAGCACGGAAACAGACCTTTCGGTCCAATCAATCCATGCCGAACATAGTCCCAAACTAAACTAACCCCACCAGCCTACTCCTGGCCCTTATCCTTCCAAACCTTTCCTATTCATGTACTACTTCAAATGTCTTTCAAACGTTGTACACACATTCATCACTTCTTCAGGAAGTTCATTCCACACTATGTGTAAAACATTTAGCCCTCCTGTCGTTTTTTTAATCTCTCTTCTCTCACCTTGAAATTGTTCCCCCAAGTCTTGAAATCCCTCATCCTATGAAAAAGACAACTACCATTAACTCTATACCCCTCGTTATTTTATGAACTTCTGTAAGGTCACCTCTCAACTTCCGATGCTCCAGTGAAAAGAGTTCCAGCCTTTTTAACTCAAATCTTTCATACCAAGCAACATGTTGGTAAATCTCTTCTGAACCCACTCCAGCTTAAGAAGATGCTTCCTATAAATGGGCAACCAGAACTGGACACAGTACACCAGAACAGGCCTCACCAATGCACTGTACAATCTCAACTTGACTTCTCAACTCCTATACTCAAAGAACTGAGCAATGCAAGGCCCCTTTTTTAACCACCCTATCTATATGTGATGCAAACTTCAAGGAATAACATACTTGACCCTCTAAGTCCCTCTGTTCTACAACACCACCACTCTCTGCCTCATGCCATTAAGCCAATAATGCACCCAATTGGTAAGCTCACCCTGACTCCCATGTGAACTACTTTTACTATTCAGTCTACCATGCAGAACCTTGTCGAAGGTCTTACTAAAATCCAAATAAACATCACTCCTGATGAAGGGCTTGTGCCCAAATCATCGATTCTCCTACTCCTCGGATACTGCCTGACCTGCTGTGCTTTTCTAGCACCATGCTCTCGACTCTGATCTCCAGCATCTGCAGTCCTCACTTTCTCCAAATAAACAAGGTCTACTGCTCTGCCCTCAACAATTGTTTTGGCAACTTCCTCAAAACACTCAATCAAGTTTGTGAGACACAATTTTCCTTGCACAAAACTATGCCAACTATCGCTAATCAATTTTCACTTCTCTAAATGTCCATAAACCCTATGCTTTAAAATCACCTCTGGCAATTTGCTCACAACCTGATTTCTCCTTACAAACTTCCAGTTATATCCTCTGGGAAATCGTTAATCAGATGAATGTCTATTGTAGCACATGGCAGCTCTGTTGAAGCAAGTTTCTTCTTTGACCATATCCTGGATTTCTTCTTGACCATATCCTGAATCTATAGAATTTGGTTTGGCTATGGTTGAGTCATATGCAGCTCATCTTCATTTTGTGTCAGAATTATCAATCTGCTGAATTATCTGTGTTGATATTTGTAAGTGCTTTAATGTGACTTATTGAGTAAGTTGGATATTACTTGCTCTCTGTGGTGATTTGGCCCTCAGATTGGCCAGTCACCCTCTGTAATTAGCTCTCTATGGGTGATTTCCTTGCAAATTAGATATTTTCACATCCTCAATCATGTTACTTCAGGATGACTGCTTATTTAGTATTACCTCTGCCGATGGGACTGATAATTCTTCTTTGGAAGATGAAGAATCAAGATCTTCCTATTGAACTTTGGTCATCTGATTACCTGACATTAAAGTCAAATCTGCTGTACTAATTTGTTCATCACATTGTTTTGCTGGCTGAATAACTGCAGTTAAAGATTCTTCCATGAGCTCAAGTGGGTTGTACTGCAAATTGATTTTCTTCTCATCTGCAACTTCTTGAAAACTTTGGCAGTGATGTTGTCTGAATTCTTCTCAGTGATGCTATATTTCCTATAGGAATAAAATTCCACTGAAAAAATGAGATACTATTGTTAACTCGGAATATTAAGGGTAGTACTAGGTTAGCAAAAAACACAGTATTGTCAAAAATATCTTTCCTAAAAAGAGAGGAATGGTAGTGATAGAAAAACCAAAGAATGACTGTTAATGGAAAGAGATAAAATATAATTTGACAGTAAACTAACAAGAAATATAAAAATAATTGCAGTACCTTTTAAAAGTATGTATAAAGGAAAAAACTTAGTGGTCAGTTCTTAATGGTCATTTGGGGTAGTCCCTGATGTTAGCTGGCGGACTGGTAGCAACTCAGCCTTGCCCATTCTAGGTCCTCTGACCTGATTTAACACCATGTACCTCCCTCCATGTTCCTTGCCTTATTCAAGCTGGAACTCTTGCTTTGGGGGGGTTCCGGTCAATTGGAAGCGAGCAGCGATCCCATACTTGCAGCACCTTGTAGTGTAGTGGCCACAACTAATACTGCAGTAAGCTCAGGCTGCAGGTTATCCCTGGAGTTAAGGTAGGTGAGGAACTGGGGAGAGTCAAAGAAATTCAGGTAGAGCTTGTAGCAGAGGGAAGAAGAGGAGTTAGTTTTAAGGGTAGATGGGTACCATTACCCCATGGTCATCCGTGCTGCTGAAGGATTTATCACTTGGACACAGGCTGCTCCATTTGGATGGATTTAATCTCCACACCAATTCCTGATCACAGGCATTGCCATTAGCTCCATTAGGTGGTCATGTAAGGGACTCAAAAGGCCTCCAGGAAGGAATGATATCCTTAATTTTCCACATCGCAAGCCTAATAGGGAGATGTAGGAAGCCAACAAGGTCTCCACCTCACTCATTCCCTGATTATACACGCCCTCTCACCACCCCATTCAGATCCAAACAGAGCTCTAAATTCTTCTTAGCAAAAGAAATTAAAAAAGAAAATATTCAGTAATTAATATTTGTTATGTAAAGTTATACCAAATATTAATGGGATTAAAAGCTAATGTTTTTCCTCCATTTACAGTTCCTACACTAGGATTCTTAAAGAGGTTGCTGCAGCAATATTGGATTCATTATTTTTAATCTTCTAGAATTTCTCAGGTTCTAGAGGAGTGCCCATGGATTGGAAGGTAGCAAGTTTAGACCTGTTGTTTAAGAAAGGAGGTAGAGGGAAAAACAATGAACTACAAGTGAATGAGTCTGAGATCTGTACTGGTGAAATGCTGGCATCTATTGTTAATGATAGAGTAACTGGGCATTTTGAAAATTATAATATATTTGAACAGAGATTAATGAAAGAGAAATCTTATTTGACAAATGTATTAGCTTTGTGAGGATGTTACTGACAAGTTTGAGAACAGGATATATATGTGCATTGGTTGCAGTATATTTGGATTTACAAAAAGTACTCAACAAGGTGCCAGACCAAAGGTTGTTATTAAGAGCAAAGCTCATGGGATAGTGGGTAGTGCATTAACATAGATTAAGGGTTGATTAAAGGGAAAAACAGAGAATAAGAAAATCTAGGTCATTTTTGAGAGGACAGGCTTTAACAAGTTGACTTCAGCAAGTTTGAATCCCAGCTACTGTATATCATGGGTGTAAGTCATTCTAGAGTATGAGATTATCCTACCTTTGGCATTAAATTCTACTTTGAGTCCTATTAGTCAATCCACTTTTCTGCTAAGAAATGTTACCCATGCATTCAGAGCTGGCCTCAAATTTTCACCTCAGCATTACATGATCTACTCACCTTATAAGTTGGTTCATGAGATCAAACAGGTGATTCTGGGCTCTATTGCCAATGGGATGCTTGAGAATTTTAAAAAATGCCCCATATAGCGCAGACTGAATATGATACATGAAGGATAGAAATGGTTCCTCAGACAAAAACAAAGAAGTATGATGTCAATTTCAATACTAAAAGTTGTAAAATCCACAAACGTATTTAATAAATGTGCTGTAGTAAGGGAATTTGAAGTTCATGAAATCTAATGTGAGAGTGGGAGAAAAAGGATTATACCATAATGGAGATGCCCAAGACCAAATTCGCAATGAGACTGTAGACCATCATTGGCAGAACTTGAGAAGCATGGATCATCTAAAATCATCAGACACGATATCTTTGGAAATTCAGTGATTTATTGATTTATTACACTTAAGATGGTTAAATCAACTTGAATCCAGCAGAGTTTACAGCAACAGTTATTTGGTTTTGCGGATTTATGGAGTCGAAATACCTAGTATTGCAGCATCAGATTTAGATCATTCAAACAGCCATAGGACCTCATTGGCAAAATTACTGATTGTTGATTTTGGCTGAAAGAATAAAAAAATCATATTATCTAAATAATCAAAGATTGCAGAGCTCTGAGATTTGGGTGTTCTCATACATGAATCATAAAAGGTTAGTATGCAGATACAGCAAAAAATTATGAAAGCTAGTAGAATGATATTTGTCACAGGAGAATTGAAGACAATAGTAGAAAGTTATGTTTGGATTATATTGGTGAGAACATATGTGAAGAAATGTTTACAATATTGATCATCTTATTTAAAGAAAGATGTAAATGCATTCAAAGTAGTTCAGAGAAGGTTTGCGAGACTAAAATCTGGAGTGGTACCAGTAGGTATCCAGATGGAGGAGTAATCACACTCAGGGTCTCCAGAAGTCTCCTGTCAGGATATTCTAAAGATGTCCGGTCTCTCCATATCATCCCTACCTGTGATCCCCAATCCTGTGGAAGCTGCAGCTGAGAAACGGGAGCCTCAATCTGGGCCAGACACTCTCAGTATTTCCTGATTCACTAGCCACATAGGCCTCCAAGGTTATCCACCCAAATCTTCAGGCAAACTATTACAGAGCAAGCTCTCTCCAGCCCAACTGCAGACCCTGTGACTGCAGCTAAACATAATGGGAGGGAAATACCCTGACAGTACTAACATAGCAGGGGTGACAGTTTGTTGTAAACATACTTTCACATCTTAAATACATATGCACTTTCAATTGTCATACTTTGGATCAACTGTCATTTTACTTATAAAACCTGGTTAAATAGCTACCATGTCAGAGTTAACAGCCTTTCAAACAAGCTAGGAGGGTAGAAGTTATATTGGCAACAAATTGCTCAACTCTGAGAAGCATTCTGATTAGCAGCAAACTTTAGTCATCCTTTATGTACGTGTGAGCAGCCAAGACATAGCACTTTAATGAGTAAATCACCGCAGACAAAAGCAATGTGTGCACCCGGTCTTTGCCTGTACAAGTTGTTCTGCTATAACGTACGTTTCCTCAATGTGAATTTGCTGTAACGCTATTGATGAATTGGAGATGCTGTTTCTAAAGCAGAAACTTTTAAAACATGTGTTGGCCGTAACACGATTATAGCACCAATGCTTTAAGCGCTGTTTCTAAAGTGTGATTTTTCAATAACACATGGTTGCACAAGAATGTAGCTATTGCATTATAGAAAAACTGACTGTACCCATGTTCTACAATTACAGCTATTTGTGTGTGTGACTATGTGACCATTCACAAGTGCGCACTTCTCTGGATGTTAAAGTTCATTTTACCTATGTGATTAACAAGGGTGCATACACTTGTTAAAACATGGGTCATGACCAATGCTCAACCCACTATCGAAACCTAGCCACATGGTGCTAACATGTCAACCCACACAAAAAGGAACTTACTTTGCCCATTCTAAATGTGTTGGCAGCTATCTTTTCTTCCTTATTGCGCAGTTGAGGTTTAGTCAAAAATGGCATCTTATCCACGTTGCACTCCTATCAGCAAGTTCCAGGTTCCACCTGATAGCAAAATTCACCCAATATCTTTCATGTACACGTTTTTGTAGCTATCACTACCGCTCCATCTGATTTCTCTTCACTTTCCACATCACCATCCAACTATTTTATTTAATTGTCAATATCCCCAATTTTCCAACTCTGCCCTTGGCTTACTGCATTGCCATGCCAACTGTCTGCCCATTTGAAGCCATTGTGGTGATGACTTGCCTCCACTCTGCATACCCCATACCATCCCATGCTATATCTGATCCCACCTTTATATATAGAGGGCCCCCTTCACTGTCATTATTCACTCTACATCCAGAATAACATCTCCCATCTCCCTCTTTCCCCAAGACACAAAAATACATTACAACTTTGCATCAGTAATATTTCAGACACAAAATTGCAATTATAATGAAGTCATGTGTTGATGGCATTTTATTTTTAACCAGAGTTTTCCTTTAATAAAAGCTTTTTCTAATTACAATATTGATTGTCTTCCAATTTTTTTGTTTAAACATCGAGAAGATTTCAATTTAGTATTTTATTTTTTGACAAGCTCTCAAAACAACACGCAGAGTATACAGAAAATTGCTGCTTTGTTGAATTCTAAATTTATGAAACTGACCCACAATTGCCAAAGAGGTCAATTGGAAAAAGTGACATAAGGCGGAATTTGACACTTTTTTTGGCTAAGTGCGAGTTACATTGAGCATTTTTAAAAGGTTCTTTTTGCCACAAAGCCTAGTGAGCTATATCTCACCTATCTGCCTCTATAGAGTCCCTCTCCTCCAATTCTATTCCATCTTACCTATGCCATTGTTGGAACAACATCCATTCCTGGATATGCTAAAATTAACTAGCATCCTGGTATTGGTGCCATCTCTAAACAGTCGTTACAGAGCCGGACAGTTTCTGTCAGTTTCGAGCTGCCTTGCACAGTTCTTAAAATTTTTCCCTGAAATGTCAGGCTTTGTGGACAAGCATCTGGAGATCCTGCTGGACAGTTTGTTGCACAGGTGAGATGACCACTTCCCAAAAGACCAGCAGAAAAGGCCACAGCACCAGACCATGCCAGCCTGGTCTGAGGTTACCACCTGGGTCAGTCGCATTCTTTTGGAGGAATCCACAGTAGTGAAGGAAGAATGTCAATGACCTTCTCCACTCTACTAGCCTTGGTGCCACTATCTTCTCTCCAGTATCTCACACTCTATCTTTGTGAGTGTGATACCTCCTATCAAGGCTCATTCTCTACAACTTTCACTCTTGTCTGCAAAATCACTCACTCTCACCCACCCCAACCCCTGACACTACTAAACCTGCAAGCTCACTGCACTACCTGCTCACTCACTTAGATCCCTACCCTCCAACTGTACTATCTCCATTAATACCTGTTTCATTCCAGGAGGAAAACAGCCATTAATAGGGCAAAAAGAGTCAAGTGGTTAGAGGGCTGCCTGCATTCAGCTGCTCAGGAGACGATTCTAACTCTGATCATCATAAACAACTAATCGGCAGTGTCCAAAACCCTAGACTACTGTCAGAAGCTGCCCTTGATTTACTGTGTCAAAATTCCTTGACTGAAGGCTGTCCCCTTTGACTTGACTGTGGACTGCTGGCTTTGTAGCTGAGCTAAAAAGCACAGCAATGCAGCAGTACAATGAGTCTGGTATCTTTGCAAAGAGCAAAAGAGCAGTGCAAGGTATGGATGCCGCATTACAATGATAGTTGCCGGAGCAGCATTGAAGTGCAGAAGGGTACCGTAAGCGGATCAAAGATGCTCCATGAGGGTCCTTAGAAACTGGCACATATTTGATGCTGTGTCCATAGACTTGGGGTGCATATGGTTAGTGACCATGGAGTGTGTCATGAGATGTTGACGCCAGGTTGCAAAATGTAAGTCCTTTGGAACAAGCAGTGAGCTGAAGTTGCCAGATATCTGCTCTGTCATGTCAAGGATTCTTGATGTGTAGATTGTTGGGCACGTTTGATAAGATACGAAGCTGAATATTAATGAGGCAAATTAAGTCATTTAATAAGTTATAATCCCCCTTAATTGACAAAATGCCACTATCTAGGGAGACACTCACCTCACCATCCAGCGGATGTGTGAAAGATGAAGTGAGTTGCTCCTAATGTCATGATTGGCCTCACTGAACTTCTCACGTGACTCAGCTGCAAATCTCTCCATACCTGCATCATTCAATCTCATATGATATTCTATCCATTGTATTCCACCATTGCCATTGATCACGTCTTTCTGGCGGCCCATCCCTTCACTGCTTTGGATTTTTGTGGGCAGCACGGTGGCACAGTGGTTAGCACTGCTGCCTCACAGCGCCAGAGACCCAGCTTCGATTCCTGCCTCAGGCAACTGTCTGTGTGGAGTTTGCATGTTCTCCCCATGTCTGCATGGGTTTCCTGTTAGGGTGAAAGCACCCTCCGGGTGCTCTGGTTTCCTCCCACAGTTCAAACATGTGCAGGTTAGATGAATTGGCTATGCTAAATTGCCCGTAGTGTTAGGTGAAGGGGTCTGGGTGGGTTGCTCTTCGGAGGGTCAGTGTGGACTTGTTGGGCCAAAGGGCCTGTTTCTACACTGTAAGTAATCTAATCCATTCAGAATGTGAATTCAACCTGTCTAAAATTATGTTATGTCTTTTAAGTTACCTATATTGCCAATTCCAAATCAATTTTATAGTTTCAAATCACAGAAGGTTATTTGGGTGGAACTGAGAAATAAGAAAGGGATGATCACCTTAATGGGATTGGATTATAGACCTCCTAATAATCAGAGGGAAATTGAGGAACAAATTTGTAAGGAGATCTCAGTTATCTGTAAGAATAATAGGATGGTTATGGTAGGGAATTTTAACTTTCCAAACATAGACTGGGACTGCTGTAGTGTTAAGGGTTTAGATGGAGAGGAATTTGTTAAGTGAAAATTTTCTGATTCAGTATGTGGATATACCTACTAGAGAGGTGCAAAACTTGACCTACTCTTGGGAAATAAGGCAGGGCAGGTGACTAAGGTATCAGTGGGGGAGCACTTTGGGACCAATGACCATAATATCATTAGTTTTAAAGTAGTGGTGGAAAAGAATAGACCAGATCTAAAAGTTGAAGTTCTAAATTGGAGAATGTTGACAGTATTAGGCAAGAATTTTCAAAAGCTGATTGGGGGCAGATGTTCTCAGGTAAAGGGACGGCTGGAAAATGGGAAGCCTTCAGAAATGAGATAATGAGAGTGCAGAGAAAATATATTCCTGTTAGGGTGAAAGGAAAGGCTGGTAGCTATAGGGAATGACTAAAGAAATTGAGGTTTGGTTAAGAAAAAGTAGGAAGCATATGTCAGGTATAGGCAGGAAAGATTGAGTGAATCCTTACAAGTGTATAAAGGCAGTAGGAGTATACTTAATAGGGAAATCAGGAGGGCAAAAAAGGCCATGAGATAACTTTGGCAAATAAAGTTAAGGAGAATCCAAAAGGTTTTTACAAATACATTAAGGACAAAAGGGTACCTAGAGAGAGAAGAGGGCCCCTCAAAGATCAGCAAGGCAGCAGAAGATGAAGGAAGATACTAAATGAGTATTTTGCATCAGTATTTACTGTGGAAAAGAACATGGAAGATACAGAATGTAGGGAAATAGATGGTGGCATCTTGAAAAATATCCATATTACAGAGGAGGAAATGCTGGATGTCTTGAAATGCATAAAAAAGGATATATCCCCAGGACCTGATCAGGTGCACCCGAGAACTCTGAAGGAAGCTAGGGAAGTGTTTGCTGGCCCTCTTACTGAGATATTTGTATCATTGATAGTCATAGGTGAGGTGCCGGAAGACTGGAGGTTGGCTAACGTGATGCCACTGTTTAAGAAAGGTGGTAAGGACAAGCCAGGGAACTATAGACCAGTGGGGCTGACGTTGGTGGTGGGCAAGTTGTTGGAGGGAATACTGAAGGACAGGATGTACATGCATTTGGAAAGGCAAGGACTGATTAGGGATAGTCAACATGGCTTTGAGCGTGGGAAATCGTGTCTCACAAACTTGATTGAGATTTTTGAAGAAGTAACAAAGTGGATTCGTGAGGGCAGAGTGGTAGATGTGATCTATATGGACTTCAGTAAGGTGCTCGAAAAGGTTCCCCATGGGAGACTGATTAGCAAGGTTAGATCTCATGGAATACAGGGAGAACTAACTATTTGGATACGGAACTGGCTCAAAGGTAGAAGACAGACGATGGTGGTGGAGGGTTGTTTTTCAGATTGGAGGCCTGTGACCAGTGGAGTGCCACAAGGATCGGTGCTGGGTCCATTACTTTTCATCATTTATACAAATGATTTGGATGTGAGCATAAGAGGTACACAGTTAGTAAGTTTGCAGATGACACCAAAATTGGAGGTGTAGTGGACAGTGAAGAGGGTTACCTTGATCAGCTGGGCCAATGGGATGAGAAGTAGCAGATGGAGTTTAATTTAGATAAATGTGAGCTGCTGCATTTTGGGAAAGTAAATTTTAGCAGGACTTATACACTTAATGGTAAGGTCCTAGGGAGTGTTGCTGAACAAAGAGACCTTGGAGTGTAGGTTCATAGCTCCTTGAAAGTGGAGTCGCAGGTAGATAGGATAGTGAAGAAGTTGTTTGTATGCTTTCCTTGATTGGTCAGAGTATTGAGTATAGGAGTTGTGAAGTCATGTTGCAGTTGTACAGGACATTGGTTAGGCCTGGTTCCCTTCCTATTGGAAAGATGTTGTGAAACTTGAAAGGGTTCTGAAAAGATTTACAAGGATGTTGCCAGGGTTGGAGGATTTGAGCTGAATGGAGAGGTTGAATAGGCTGGGGCTGTTTTCCCTGGAATGTCAGAGGCTGAGGGATGACCTTATTGAGGTTTATAAAATCATGAGAAGCATGGATATGGTAAATAGACAAAGTGTTTTCCCTCAGGTCAGGGAGTCCAGAACTAGAGGGCATAGGTTTAGGGTGAGAGGGAAAGATATACACGAGACCTAAGGGGCAACATTTTCACGCAGAGGATGGTACGTGTATGGAATGAGCTGCCAGAGGAAGTGGTGGAGTCTAGTACAATTGCAACATTTAAAAGGCATCTGGATAGGGATATGAATAGGAAGGGTTTGGAGGAATATGGATCAGGTGCTGGCAGGTGGGACTAGATTGGGTTGGGATATCTGGTCGGCATGGACGGATTGGACCGAAGGATCTTTTTCAGTGCTGTACATTTCTATGACTCTCAAGGAATTGCTGTTGAGTGGAAGAAATAATAGCAAGATTGTCAGGCCTTATGCACTTATTACTGATAGACAGCATTGCTTTGTATAAGGGACACTTTTTGAGGAAATGACAAAGACGATTGATGAGGGCAAAACATGGGATGTTGTGTACATGGACCTGAGCAAAGGCTTTGTCAATATCCTTCATGGCAGACTGAAACAGAAGGTGGGATCCACGGTGAGCTGGTAAGTTGGATACAGAACTGACTTGTCACAGAAGACAGAGAGTAGTGGTTTGAAAGGTGTTTTACAGATTGGAGATCTGTGACCAGAGATGATCCACAGGGATCAGTGCTGGGACCCCTGTTGGTTGCAATGTATGTAACTATTTTGAAAGAACTTTCTGCTAGCACTGCCAATGTACAAAACATTTTATTGTGCAGGTCTATCAATAACCTTCTTCAGTAGCCTGTCTCTTGAAGTGCTTATACATATTCCGGACAGAAATACTCATGTCAGCAACACCCTTCAGGGATTGATAACAAGGCTATCCGTTCCTCTGTCCTGCTATTCGTGGTCAATATCTTACCATGAGTATATCCTGCCTTTTAGTTATCATTTTACTGATGACTGCAATGTCAGTATCTGGGTTGTGATTGGGAGTATGAGATTGAATTACAGTGCTTATTCCTCATCATTGTCTTGCTCTTTCAGCACAAAAGAAGAAAGACCGAAGGGTACCGTTGTGGTTAGGGGCTGTTAGATGTGCTCACACCATCTGCAGCTTCTAAATTAGAAGATATCATGTGATGAAGGGGCGGTTGGATGGAAGAAGAAAAATTAGGTGCGCAGACACCGTCATCTTTGGTAGTTTGAGCCAGCCACTGGCCACAGCCTCCACAAAACTTGCGCCAATGATAATGAGCACCATGTTTACCAACAAGGGAAAGATATGCAGTTTCACCTCTCCCTGTTGGCTCTCACTTGATGCTTCCAGTTGTGCAGCCATTCTGCTTCAAGGAAGAGCAAAGTGTGTCAGCAAGGCAGAGGCAATGCCTTGTGTATTATCACTGGACTGTTATCGGTCATTGAAAGGGCTTTGGCATCTTAGTAGTATGTGAGGCTAATGGTACGATAATACGATGTGGTGTTCAAAGATGCATCTTTTGACATTGACCATTGACCTGAAGTCATTGAACTTTTTTGCAGCTAGGTCCTTGAGGTGAGACTCCTGACATCAATTGCTATAGTTATCTGGTCCCTCTGTACCGCAGAGTTTCTTTTCTATGCCTCTTAAAGGGTGAAACTCATGCCTCCTCTTCAGCAATTGCTCAATTAAGCTTCCAGTAACATTAGGACCTCTACTCCTCTATTCAAATTGTTACTATTCAAGGTGCATTCCCTTTCCTTAATCTTGTATAAACTTTATGTTATGAAATGTACTTATGCTAACCTATATCTGCTATGTCCTTAAACACCTGTTCCCACTACTTTTTTTGCACGTCAGTCATCAGTAAAGAACTACTTTTCAGGCCACTGTGAGAAACTTTCCTTTTGCCCTGGGGCCACAATCCCTGAAATCATAAGCAATAATCCTTTGCCATAAGTACAATATATCCTTAAATATAAATGAAATAATAAATTAAGGAAGCAGAAATAAATCTCATTAATGTACGACTGAAATGCTTCATTAGTGTTGTTAGGATCTAGGAAATATCTAATTCTTTGTTTTATTGAAAAAACATGGAATTTCCAAATTTGACATTAAATAGTTTCCAATTCTCTAAGTATAAAATATTTGCTGTATTGCATGTAATGTTTCTTATGTATTTCAGTTTAAGATGTATACTTTTCTGAGAAAAATCTTGTTGCTCTCAATAAAAGATGATTATAAATTGTCCTTTATTTCTAGACCACCTGTTAAATTTGGTTTCTTTCTAATTGACTTAACTTTCCCTCTTTAACAACAATCATCCAAGCAAATTGAAAAAGGTTAAACGCAAAAACTTCAGCAGAACATCTATCAATTTCTTGTATACAGTTCCTTTGTGATATTTATTATAACATAAACCACTTCAAAAAATATATATTAGTGTTGAAAAAAAATCAAAATGTACTGTAAGCAAAGGACCATCAAAGTGGCAAAATTGAATCCAGCTGCAAGACCTAACATGTCAGTGCAGTCTGTAAAAGGTTCCTTTTTATACATTAGAACAATCTACTGCAGATCACTAGAGTATTGCCAAATGCCATATGTTTGGCATCAAGGCCACAGCATCTGGTTTTCTTTAATAAACAACAAAAAATGTAAAACACAATAAAACAACTGTCAGTCACATAACGTTTACTTTCTCATATTTCAAATAGTTGATCTGTATTTGGAAGTTTACGTATAAAAATAAACAAATGTCAAAAGTCCAAGTCCTATTTTCACACACAATACTCATTGCCTCACCTTTGGCTTAATTGCTACTGTAGGAAAACTTCAATATATGTATATTAAAACAAAAGAAACACATGCAAGGTCAAGAAGAGTTCTGTATTTGAACTGTAAGAAAATAGGCCTCCTATCTGTGTTGTACTCCATTTCTTTCCTCTCCAATATGTGGATTACAAATGCATTGAAAATTATTTCACATATTTTCACATTGTAGAAAATCAGTGTTGGTAATGTTAATATCAGAACTAATTGCAATCTTGTAAGTAATCCACAAAAAGAATATGCATTAAAAATTGTAAAATTGATTGTAAAACAATATATAATACATAAGGTTTAGTTCATTAACAAAAATAAATATTTTCACAAATTTCAATTATTTCTGGCATAATGCTGATACATTTTTAAAGTAACATTATTGAAACCTATAAATAAGCTTTATTTATAACCTTGTAATAAATCTATGAGAGCAGAAACCTATATGTTTTAATCAAGAAACCTCTCTAGGAGGTAATCTACCCTGAAGCAGTTAAAGAGCTATTCATTTTTGTCATATAAAGGCTTCAAGACAGTGGAGCAACCTTGTGATAATGTCATGGTGCTACAGATCGGTGAGCACACATTTCACACTGTGGGCAAAGTGAGAACACTCAAAGAATATACCAGACTAACAGAGCACACTACTACACTAGATTGGAACTTTAGAGAGTCTTATCAGCACATGGACATTAACAAACAAGACAGATTACCTAAAATATCTATAATATTAATGATCACCATGCACAGCAGTATTTGGTATGCACATATATAATGAATACTTCACTTTGAATTTTAAGTTTGAAGATAGCTTTTGCTTTTGCTTTCTCTTTGAAAGTCAAGCAAAATCAGTGTGGCACCTCAATTCTATTTACCTTACTTTATTTCAAATCTCTTAAAACCTTGCACCTTACTAAAAGTTAAACATTTTTGTTTGAAAACTCTAATGGTCTTACCATCTCCAGCCTTTCGGGAGAGAGAATTCCACTCTCGTGTACTTGTCTTCCCCACCCTTCAATGAACTCTGATCCAACAGTACTTTGCAACCTTCTTCAACCCTGTAACCTTTCAAGACTATATGCTGCCACGAATAATCCGTTCTGCATTCTTCCCTCGCTCTAGTCCACTCAATGTCAGCCAATGTTATTTTTCGAAATGTTCTAGCTCATCCACACTGCAGTCTCTTAAACAAAAATCTGTGCAGTCATTGCATCCAAATGCTCTACTATTCCAGCACTTACCACTACACCCCCATTAAACATGTATTCCAGTGAGATCCAGCCTGTGTATCAGCAACACATAGCTCCAGAAAAATTCTACGATAAGGGGTGAGTGATTTATTTATTTATTAAACAGACACAATGGCATGATTTAGCTGTGACCACTCATTGGGCATGTCCTTGGAATAGTTCATAATGTAAGAATTTGTATAAGCTTGTATATACTCCCTTTTAGCTTCCAAGCCTTTCAATTTTAAAAGAGCCAGCTGCACAGGTTTAGGCTTTAAACAAGATAAGTGGTCAATTTGTTACGTAACTAGTTCTGCAAACTATTTCATTAAAAATTGATTCACATTTACGATGCTGCAAGTCATAGCTCTTGGTAGCATGGTTTAGTACCTCCCTCGGTCTCCTTGTTGGTGTTCAGATGATTCTCCTGAGATCTCTGCACAGAATGGTTCCTTACAGCCAGACTTTTATACAGTTTAAAACATAAAAATGGCAGCTATCCCAAACTGTTGAATCATGTTTCCATGTTAATTATTAGGTTACACCAGGTCTGGAGCACAGACCCATCCATTTTCCTTTAACTGAGGTAATTCATTTTTTAACTGTCTCAGCTATTCATTTGAATGGCTGTCTTTCTATCAGCTTTTGGTGAGATAGAGAAAGCTATTCACATCTGCAGGGAAACCACTGACACCATTGTCAATGATTTTCTGTTTACTTTTAAAATTGTTCATTAAATTTCAAAAGATCTGTCATGGTTCTTCTTCAGAATACTATAGTTTGCTTCCAACATCTGCAGAATTCACAAGGGAAGACATATGACCTCTAGAAGCCATTTTGTGAGGTGCCTTATGTCCATTTTAAAGTCAGACTAGCTTTCCTTACAAATTATATATATAACTGCATACTCAGCTCAGAAGTTATGTTGCAGTATATGTTATAGAGCTAGTAATCCTGACAATTAGATTTGATGCTCGATTTACATCCCATTATAGTGCACTTGTGGAACTTAAATTCAATTAGGCTCTAAGAACTAGCCAATTTAAGCCCCTTCAGCTTCCTTCACCATTCAATAAGATCATGATTATTGGACATCTTCACATCCACTTTCCTGCATTTTCCCCATGGCCCTTGATCCCCCTACTGATGAAGGGTCTATCTATTTCAGCCTTAAATGTATACAAGAACTTTACCACTATAGCTCTCTGTGGCAAGGACTCTCAACTCCTAAAAGAAGAAGTTCCTCCACATTTCAGTCTAAATTGGCTGGGACTGTGCCCTCCGGACCTAGGCACTCCCATGAGAGGAAGTATGTTCCCAGCGTTTGCCTAGTCAGGCTTTTTTAAGAATCCTATATGTTTCAAAGCAACCACTTTTCATTCTTTGAAACACCAGTGAGTAGAATCTCAACACGTTCAGCCTTTGCTCAGAAGATAATCCCTCC
This sequence comes from Chiloscyllium plagiosum, assembly GCF_037043375.1. Lineage (NCBI taxonomy): Eukaryota > Metazoa > Chordata > Chondrichthyes > Orectolobiformes > Hemiscylliidae > Chiloscyllium > Chiloscyllium plagiosum. Next base: position 73,996,965 of record NW_028270141.1, read on the forward strand.
ATGCCAGGGATCATCCGGGTGAGGCTGCCCTGAACTGCCTCCAATGAAATTACATCTTGCCTTGGATAAGGGAACTGAAACTACTCACAGCAGTCCAGACGTGGTCTCATCAGTGGTTACTACAGTTGCATGAAGACTTCCCTACTCTAAACACCAACCTTCTTGAAATAAAGGCAAACATTCCATTAGCCTCTCTGATTATCTGCTGCAGCTGTGTTCTAGCTTTGTGTTTCATATAGAAGTACCCCAAAGTCCCTATATGTTACAACTGTCTGCTGTCTTTTTACATTTAAATAATATTCTATTCTTTGGTTCTCCTTTCCAAAATAAACAATTTCATATTTTCCCATATAGCAACGTTTTGTCCACTTACTGAACCTACCAATATCTCTGCATAAACTGTTTGCATCCCTCCTGCAAACTGTCTTTCCACATATTTTTGTGCTGTTTGCAAACTTGGTGACAGTATATTCACTTTCTTCCTCTGAGTCATTAATATATATTGTAAACAATTGTGGTCCCAGCCTCGATTCCTGTGGAACTTCTTTGATCAAAGGTCATCAACCTGAAAAAGAATCTCTCTACTCACCCATTAGCCAATTTTCTATTCATACCACTAGACTGCCTCCAATACAGTGGCAGTTACGTTGTGACTTAATCTTTTGTGAAGTACCTTGTCAAATGTCTTCTGAATGTCCAAATACATTTGCTGGTTCCTCTCTATCTACTCCAGTTGAACCTTCCTCGAAAAATTAATAGAATAGACACAATTTCCTGTTCATAATGCCATGCTAACTGTGCTCGATTAGATTATGATTTTAGATGTGCTGCTGTTACTTCCTAAATAATCCAATACCTTTTCAGCAATAGATTGAAATACAGTTGGTTCTGCCATAACATGTGTTTTTTTCAACGCGAATTGGCTTTAACGCAATTGTAGACAGTTATTTGTCGAACGCGAACTTTCCTTACCTGTATTGGCTATAAGGTGATTCCGGCCCCATTAGTTTAAGTGGTGTGACTATTGTGCAATGTTCTTCTAATGCAAGATCGCAGGACAACGGAACTATCATGTCATATCAGAACTGACTGCAACTCCAGGAGGCCAGTATCTCGTCACCAAGTCACCGTTTATTTACAGATGGGACACTGTAAATACACTGATCCAGCTCTCAGAGTAAACAGGATGTCTGACACTCATGTTCTTATCTGTCAGCCAGGGCTCCCTGACTAGACCAGATAACAGCCCCAATCAAGGAACTCATATTCTATGAGGTCCACCTGGCTGACCTCATTACAATCATTACATCCCTCACCCCTGAGTCTGAGGACATAGGTTGGTTCTTCCTTTGTTGTAGCTGCTCTTTTGGGCTTTTAGCACTGGGTCAGGTTCCTCCAATTCTGCCTCTGATGAAGGCGGTATGTAACGTACCAGTAGCTCACCTCTTGCACTCAGAGCATCTCTGAAGAAATTTATTCTCTTCAGTTGGCAAAGGCGTGAAGATGACAACATCTGCTGTGTCCCTCTCAGGTTCTGAGGTCTCTCAACATTTGATGGAGAGGGAGAATCCATGGGATTTGGAACAGTTGGAAAGGCTGTCGAGAGCTAGGCACGTTTTGCTCCCACACCATTTGTGAGTTTGCAGCTTTCATTTGGTGCATGAATTTGTTCAGGGCCGTTGCACCTAATCAAAATTTGTCAATGGATTTCACCTCATTCGACAATGCCTCATATCCATGCAGGGTCATTCCTGTGGTTCCTACACCAAACTTCGTCCCCTGAAGTAAACTTTTTCTTGCTTAGCAAAGTCTTGTGACCGGCACTGGCATTCCATTTCACCCTTCACTGGCCCAAGTCCAAGAAGATCAGATTTAACCTGATGCAGAGTTTTCTCCCCATTAGCAAATCTAGTGGAACTATCCCTGTAGTTGCATAAATGGTGGTCCAAAATCAAATAGGAGCCGGAACAGTTTGGTATCTAGTGAAGCTATTGGTTGTTTCTTTAAACCTGCCTTCAAATTTTCAACTCCCTTCCTGCCAGAAAATTGGATGATGGATGGTATGGAACATATGGCACATATGTTAAATACCATTCAACTTTAGGAACTACTCAAATTCCCTGCTGGTAAATGATGGTCTGTTATCTATGACAAACAATTGCGGATATCCGTGTATTAAAAAAGATGTGCACAGTTTTTCTATAGTTGCCCCATGTTTGATGAATGAACTACATGCACATCCAGCCATTTTGAGTTTGTGTCCACAATGACCAAGAATATTGAGCCCATGAAAGGGTCTGTATAGTCGACGTGTAACCAAGTACAGGGTTTACCCGGCCATTCCCACGAATGTGGGGGAGCTGCTGGCAGTAAACTTTATCCTTGTTGGCACTTTTGGCACTGCAGCACCAACACGGCTATGTCCACATCCAATCCTGGCCACAAGACTGATGGTCTTGATGGAGTTCAGCCAGTATCTGGTGGCAACCTTTGCTCAAGATAATCACTCTTAAACCCCATAATAATATGCTATCCTCTATTTTGATCTGGTCTTCTGGTCTGAGAAAAGTTTCATTTCTGGTTTTGATGGACCTTTGGTTTCCCCCATCACCACCAGCTATTTGAGTTTTGCCAAGATCAAAGTTTTCTGCATCCAGAGTCTGATATTGTCAGCTGTGACTGGAAGTGTGTCCAGAAAATTTAACTCATTATGGAGTCTTCCAGCGGCAGTACAACTGGTAGTGAATCTGCTAGTGGGAGGCAGCTCAATGCATTTGCATTTGCTATTTGGTTTCCCTGATGGTTTTCCAACTTGTATTTATACACATTTATTACTGCTGAACTCTGCTTGAAGCCATGGGCGGCACTGTCTTGTCCTCTTTAATTAGAGCTAGCGGGTTTTGTGATCCATTTTTACTACAAATTTACCTCCATAAAGGTAATGGTAGAAAGTCCTGACTCCAAATATGACTGCCAACGCTTCCTTCTATATCTGGGCATCTTTGCCCCTTGCATTAGCTAAACATTAGCATACGCTATTGGGTGTTCATCTCCATATTACCCCGACACCATATGGGGAGGCATCACAGGTCAATACCAGATCTTGCTTGGGATCATAGTGTGTCAAAAGCTTAGAGGATGATCCCTGCTTCTTCACTTCTAGTAAGCTATGCCTTGGCTATGAAACCAATAAATGTTGATCAGCAATCTAGCTGTTCCAAAGCACACCTAGGTGGACTTTCCAGGGTATACAGTCTCCTGGATACCAACGCATGACTTCTGTTACTCAATTCAGGTCTAGTAGGACTCCTTTGCTGTCTCAAATCCACATACTGGCAACAACTACATAGGCCTGCTGGTGCAGATCCTGAAGAAAATTTTAACTGTTTGGACAAAGCTTGTCTTTGCTTTGGGGTTTTGCTCTGGGCTGACCTAGAGTCCCTCTATTCAGGAGATTTCCTGAGTTAGGCTATACAATTGCCTGCACTCAGATGGTGTTCCTCAAACTCATTTGGACTTGAGAGTCTCCACTTCCATCAGATTATCCTGCAACTCATATGCTCCACTTGCAGCATTTCCAATGATAAAGGCAGATGAAATGCTTGTTTGAAGTCGATTTGGGCTTCAGCTAGTAGGCACCTTTGCATGGTTAAATCATTAACCCCACATACCAAAGAGTCTCTCAGCATCTCATTAAGGGTTCAACCGAAATCACATGCTTCTGCCAATCATTTTAACATTCCAACACAAATTCTCCTGGTTTTCGAACTGTCAAGTAAAATAGAGAGCATCTTAGAATTAGAGAAAACTTGGAGGTCATAATATTCCTTAACTAAATCTGTCAACTTTTGAAAGAATTTAGTATCTGGTGCCTCAGGAAACGTTAGGCTCCTAATATCTGATAAAGGTGCAGGTCCACAAGTTGCCAGGAGAACTACTTGTTACTTTTCAGAAGGATTTGAGCTAAAGGGAGAGGTTGAATAGGCTGAGGCTGTTTTCCCTGGAGCATCGGAGGCTGAGGGGTGACCTTATACAAGTTTATAAAATCATGAAGAGCATGGATTGGGTAAATACACAAGGTCTTTTCCCTAGGGTGGGGGAGTCTAGAATTAGAGGGCATAGGTTTAGGGTGAGAGGGGAAAGATAAAAGAGACCTATGAGGCAACCTTTTCATGCACAGAGTAGTGCATGTATGGAATGATCTGCCAGAGGAAGTGGTGGAGGCTGGTACAATAATAATATCTAAAAGGCATTTGGATGGGTATATGAATAGGGAGGGTTTGAGGGATTTGGACTGAGTGCTGGCAAGTGGGACTAGATTAGGTTGGGACACCTGGTCGGCATGAACAAGTTGGGGTGAAGGGTCTATTTCCATTCTCTAAGTGACCGCATCCTAGGACTCAATAGGTGGATCATCAAACAAATACTTGTGTCCTTCTTGATGTCAACTTTATAAACATCTCAGCTAAAGTCCTACAAAATCAGCTACAATTTATGGGACACTGCATGGATGGCTAAAAAGCATTTTGCCTGCTAGGTCCTGTGTTTGCAAATCACAAAAGGCCAACTTTCCAGAAGAAGGGCAAAGTAAACTCTATAAGATCACTCTGAAGCTCTCCTTGAAAAATGGCATCTTTGACATCAATGACTGGGGACAGCTTGCTACCAATCATTCAAAATGTTGACAACTCATCCATCAAGCTGCATCATATTTCAATTTTAAACACCTCAATGATGACACAGAGCGGCAGCCAAGAAGGAAAACAAAGGAAGTGAATCTGACACGCTTGGTCCCATTACCTCGTGGATTTTCTGCTGTATGTGCCTAAAGATCTGAGGGTGGAAATTTGGTCTGTTCAATCAACTGGAGATCCCCAGGCCTCAACTCTCAAACTTGAGTATACATTATCCTTGAACTGAGAGACAAAAACACAAATGTAGGTTTAAGCACGTGATTATTATTTACAATGAGTAAAATATATCTATCCTGATTTAATGCTCAGCTTGAGTAATAATGGATGGCTATCTCCATTCTTATACATTTAGGACTCAGCAAAGGAGAATGAGCATGAATTTAAAAACTTAGGAGTTATGTACTGTAAAAAACTGAAAATTAAAGCAAATTAAGGCAAGATTTATCTTCCAGCTTTTTTAAAATGTTGATTTAATTGTATACCTCACAATTTTTTTTTTTTGCGATATTTTAAGCACTGACTAAATGCAAAAACAGAAAGATAAACTGATGTTTCATTAATAGTAAATTGGTCTGGGCACAAAACAGATGGTTATACTGGATACAAGTGACTAACTTCAGCTTCAGATTCTGAAGGTGGCAAAAGAGACAATGTGTGGTTTCTATATAAAAAACAAAAGAACTATGGATGCTGTAAATCAGAAACAGATATTGCTGGAAAAGCTCAGCAGGTGTGGCAGCATCTATAGAGAGAAGTCAGAGTTAAGTTTCAGGTCTAGCAACCCTTCATCACAAAGGTATGATCAACTATCCCTGGCTCATTTCACCCAACTCAGATCTGTTGGAAGTGAGTGTCAATTAGGTCCTGTGAACCTCACTGCACCCCTCTATCATGGCAAAGATGATGTTCCAAATGGTTACCATGTCATCTTCCTCCTTAGTAGACTGTTGCTGCACTCTCAGTTCTTAGCATTTATAACATCCACTCTTTGGCTGCTCCAGTTGTGCTGAACATAGAATGCAAGGATTATGCAGTATACTCTGTCTGGATTGGACCATGTGAACCTCTCCCCTCCATCCCATGAGAGCTTCTCAAGGTTATCAGTATCATGGCAGCTTCCAGAGTACCTGACACAGACCTGTAAAATGTGATACCGACAACCATAGATGGCTTGTACATTGATGGAATAGAAATATTTTCTATTGATGAAGCCAGCTGCATTATGATATGACATCTCATGCATTGCATGTGTAGTCTAGTGCCCTGCAGCTGGAGGAAGCCAGACATGTTGGCAAAGCTTACTGCCCAGGATCCAGCACCTGTCATGGGGAAAGATGATGTGGGGGGATGCTGACACGAATTGCATCTGTAATATCCTTAATGCATTTGTGATTAAGAGATCCCACCCAGGTTTCCAGTGGATCTTTGGAAGAAACCAGATGCACACAAATTTAAAAATAACATCACCTCTGCTCAGGTCAAAAGTCCTGCTTTGGCAGAAGCCGCATTTATATCACAATATCCTGGGGCATCCTCAGTATAGGATGCCAATGTGCCTCACTTATTTAAAGGAAATGGTATTAAGAATAAAAGACCTTGGACCATCTGTAGGTCCTCAGCATCAAGAAAACCTTTGACTGCCACTTAATAAAGATGAGAAGGCAAGGAGCAAAATCAGTTAGAGGATTGAATGATCCGGATTACAGCGAAAATTGCGACAGAATTGAACAAAAAGTTCAGTGACACCTGTCAAGAAGTTGGGAGAATTTCATTCCATCATTTTTGCTTTTGACAAGTGGTGGGGTGAATTTCTCACTCAGCAGTGGTCAGTTGCCAATTAAGAGGGACTATTGCTTTTAAGCAGCTCCTTAGCTGAATTAACCTCATTAATATTCAACTTCCAATCCTACCAAACACACTAAACAAGCTAGAAGTTAAAATCTCAAAATGGAAACCACAGCAGGTACATGCCAGATTCAGCTCACTGCGTGCTCTGCAGGATCTCCAAATTGCAGACAGCCAAAGTGCAACCAGGACATGTACCATGGGCACAAGACACATACATGGTCTTAACCACAGATACTGGCATCAGCAATTCGCCAACCCTTCACGACCATCACAGTAACTTTCTGACACACTGGCAGGACACTGTGGGAAAAGAAAACTTGTTTTGCAGGGTACTGACAAATAGCACTGAATAGCTACAATTGGCACACATTGTGCACAGGAATGGATATTCAACTCCAATTGGACAGGCTGCATCTCAGGGGTGCTTGCTAACTTTCTGAGCTCATTCAATTAGAACCTTCCAGCACGCTCACATCACACCAATTTCTTGCCTTAATTCACTAATACAGTTATGCAGTCACATATGCTTGTCAACAGTCCTCAGCCAAGGAGGTGGACATACTGCCGCATAGCCTTGTGCTGCATCAACCTTACACTTGCACCATGAGTTGGAAGCTTAAGCAGCAAACACACTACATGAGCAGCAAACAGGCCGACATATCTCAAAGTGTTAATGGAGTCATCCTCATCAATGTTTATGAAGGCATCTGTCAGTCAGAGGTGCCGGCATAGAAAATAAAGGGCAGCCTCTCATATCAGTCCAGGGGATTGGCCACAGTCAAGCATCTGCTTGGAGTGATCTAAGTCAGCGGGTCATGTCTCTACAGTCAAGGGAATGGGTCATGACCAGCCCTGCAGCTCCATAGTAACCAGACCAGGGTGGGTAGGACTAATGCACCAAGGATGTTAGTCGGGGGTGTGGGCACTTCTCATCTAGGGGTGTCATATTGAGTCATTTAATGAGGTGCACCACAGACAGTCTGTTAGCTCCATCTGCAAAAACTAAGGGGAAAGGAGATGGGATATGAGGCAAGGACAAACACTGTGGCATGAAGGAGGCACAAATTTATTATTTGGAACTAGGGTCTGCATGCTGGTGGGAAGTGGGAAAACAGTACCTACAAGGACAATGCAGTAAACCATGGATGGGAAAGGGCAAAGTAGTACTTGGGGGTTCATCCGGGATCAGAAGTATCCTGGTTTTAGCATGGAGGGGGGCTTCGTCACTTACATTCCCAGTACAGGTATATGTAAATAGTTGGTTGGAGACCTGGGACAGTGCAAATCCTCTGAGAATGTTTGAGGCTCACCACAAGGTGAGATGGAGGCTGAAAACCATTTGCTACAGCAAATTCACATTCACTTCCTAATGTGCTGGGAAACAAAAGTACACAATGAGGAAGAAAATTACTCTTAACAACAATATTCCTTCTTAAATTTTGAAAAGTAAAAATATATAAAGACTTTAGAATCATTTAAATGACAATTTATATGACAAAGCAAGTTGTAGAAATTTGTAAGTCACTGAATGTAAAATTACATCAATCCATAACAATCTGATGTATTATCTTATTAGCCTTTAATATCTTGTACTAACAAAGCCATCCGACTACCCTTCCTGCCTGTCCTTTAAAAATAGCACATGCCCCTGAACATTTAACTCTCAGCTCTGATCTCCTTGTAGCCAAGTCTCCATAATGGCTAGAAGATCACACCCACTAATCTCTATTTGTACCATTAATTCATTTATTTTGTTCTGAATACAACAGTAATTTTGATTTACCTTTTGTTTCCCCATCCTTGCTTGATGTTTTTATGCTTGTATGCCATCTCTTCCAGTCCTACTCTTGATAGCACTATCAAAATATTTGACCTGTAATGCCACTATATCCTTTTGCTTTACAAGCCTGTTTCCCACACACACCCACTTACACCCCACTAAGTTAAAGCCCTCCAATTGTATTCTATTGCTTTCTGTCTCATGTTCCAAGCAATCATGGCGCCGTCCTAGTTCCCACATGACTATCTGAAAAATATCCTGCAGTCACTCTATCATCTCTCACTTTAGCACCAGAAAGTAGTGTCTGCTACAACAGAAATGCTACAATAGATCAGAAGCCAAAAATCCTGCAGCAAATAACTCACCTTCTGATTCCAAAGTCTCTCCACCATTTACAAGGGACTTATCTGGATAAGTGCAAGAAGCTTGACAGAATCCAGGACAAAACAGCTTCCTTGACTGGCAGCATATCTACAAATAACCACTCCGTCTACCACTGACAACCCGCAGCAGCAATGTGTACTGTCTATATGATGCACTGCCGAAATTCACCAAGGCTCCTTTGACAACATTTTCTCCATCCACAACTTCTATCATCCAAAATGACAAGGGCAGCAGATATAAGGGATCACTTCCCACAAGTTTCTCTCCAAAACACTCATCATCCTAGCTTCAAAGAATATTGCCATTCCTTCAGTGTCACTGGGTTAATATCTTTGAACTCTCTAGTAGTATTATGCAGTATTCCCACAAAAAGATCTGTAGTGTTTTGACAAGGCAGATCATCACTATTTTCTCCAGGGCAACTAAGGATGGACAACAAATACTGACCCAGTCAGTATGGCATCCTATGAATGAATAAAATTCCTTTATGAGATACACGACTTCCAGTATTTGACTTTTTTGTTGACTCATCATACTGTAGGATATAATTTTCTGCTCTCAGTACTCATATGCATCTGGAGCGTATTGGCCAACTCCTACCCTACATATAGGATATCCTTTTCACAACAGCTCTTAATGACAATGCTTTGTCGTAAACGTTTGTTATGCACATTGCTAGGAAGTTGAAAGATCCAAACATTTCTGCAGGTCTTCTTTAGTCTTGGGGAATAAGTGTTGTTCATACATATTCAACGTTGCTTGTTTAGTTGTGTTCTATAGCAGTCTCTTGTTGCAGGCTTGGCACCAGATTTCTTACATAGGAAGCAATGTCTTTAGAGGGGAGATGAGAAGAAATATTTTCATTTGGCCAGATTTGCAAAATTCTACTTGTTAAGTGAGAACAGCAGAATTGATAAACAAGCTTTTAAGGCAGGAAATTGAATAGGTACAGGAGGGCAAGGAAAAGCACAATCACTTTTTCAAAGTCAGCATAAGCATGATGGTCACATAGCAATTCACCATTGTATACGTTTCTATGATTAATAAATTCTTCAGCAATATAGCCAGAGCAAATTGATATTTCAGGGTGAATGAAGCTGGTCTTTTGGTGTCCACAAGGGAATATACCTTCTTTCATTCCATGTATGTCTTTTGTTAAGAATTTCACTGAACTATATTTTTAATGCACAGGCAATGATGTATCAGCCTCAAAGCTTCATAGTAGAGCAGAGGTGAGCTGTTAAACTTAAATCAGCTGCTGTTCATAATTTAGGTAAAATTGGCAATGGCTCTGCCCAATGCCCAAAATATCCATGCCAAAAAAATTCTTGATTTTATTTACAGCATTGTACAGCAGAATGCCAAATTTTTAAAAACTCCTCATCCTCATTGTCACTTTTACATAAAATCAAAACTATACCTCTCAATGTAAATTTGGCTTTGCAATTTATTTAAATCACTAATTATGCAGAAATTATTTCACAAAGTCAATGCCTCTAATTTAAAACATGAAATATATAGATGCAATTGCCCAGCAGTTTCTAACAATAAATTACTTTGAGAAATACAAGTGTAATTCTATTAATATAAATGCAACTTAAAAAGATATGTACAAGTTGAAAAGGAATTTAATTGGAATAGGCTCCTTTTCCAATTTTTTCAGGAAAATCCCAAATACAGTGGGAAACAGTTACTATTCAAAATCTTTACAAAAGTTTACATGTTGCATTATGTCTTAGTTAGTACATATACCCTTAAAAGACACTGTCATGATGTCATCACTGCATCATAGCAAGTGACAGTAAGGTATAAAAATGTCTGACTCACTTCACATGTATACTTACACACCCCCACACACTCATCTAATACCATCTTACCTACATCTCAATTTCTGTAACGATATCAGAAGCATTGCAACATCAGGTAAAACATACCCTCCCACAGGCAAAACACACAACAGAATCATGCTTGCAAACAACCCAAATTAAATTGTTATGTTCATTCAAATGTACATGAGATGATATAAAAGAGGTGAGCAGTTAAATGTTTGGCATTATTGCAATTCTTCTGAGATTTAAGCAGTCAGCTTGACCCTGATGTATTTGACCCTGACTACATTACACAGTCCTCCAGAATCCCTATCACCCAAAACATTTTTTTAAAATACAATTCTTTTTCTAAATGAGTTCAAAACAAAATAGTCCAAAAATAATTATTTAGAAAACTGTAAAATGGGGGAAGTTAAATGTTTTTAAGTCATCTAACCAGACTGCTTCTGAGGCCATACACTATTGATTTCATGCTATTTTCTCATGTTCAGATCACTCAAGTATTATTTAGCAAATAAAAATACAACTCGTTTTTAAAACTACAATGAATTGTACATTATGCACAATACACTAAAATCACAGTCAAGTTAAAATAAGGATATTTTGATCAGTGATCCATTTTGCAGCACAGTATATAGAAACCAATAGGAATCCAAGAAACATCTTTGGCTGAAATCACAATTATTCATTTGCCCAGAGATTCCAAAAGAACATAAAATGGAAGTACTTTATTGTTATAATAAATACATTTAAAACTGCCTTGTGATGAGATTTTTTTGAAAGTGAAAAAATATGACAAACATACTTATTTTAATTACTGAGACAAAGAAACATTTGTCAAAAAATTGATTTTCCTTTCCTTGATTTACATGAATTCAATATTTCAGGTAACAATGGTTTAGAAAGGACAAAAAGTAAGGTTGATAATATATTTATTATTTCTTTTCTTCAGCCTCTACTCTTCTTCAGAACAACCTGCGAATAAAAACAAATATACTCAACCACAAAGAAATTCCTATGTTTTATGATCTATTATTATGCTTTGTACACAACAATCTCTGAGAACAGATTGTCATGGCTTAATGACAAGTTAAGAGGTCACCAAAAATATTTCTACAGGAGTAAATTTTATTCAGTTGGAAAACCATCAAAGGAGAATTATAACAGTCTAAAATCATTATACAAAGATCATCACAAATACTTCAAAATCAGGAAAATTGCAATTTCATCCTATTACAATGCACAATGGTTTAGAATTTAGAATTAGAATCCCTATAGTGTGGAAACAGGCCCTTCAGTCCAACAAGTCAACACCGACCCTCTGAAGAGTAACCCACCCACGCTCAGTCCCCTATCCTATATTTGCCCCTGATTAATGCACATTACCTACACATCCCTAACACTATGGACGATTTAGCATTTCCAATTCACCTAACCGACACATCTTTGGATTGTGGGAGGAAACCGGAGCACCTGGAGGAAACCCACGCAGACACAGGGAGAATGTGTGTGTGGAGTTTGCACAGTCACCCAAAGCTGGAATTGAACCCGGGTCCCTGGAACAAATTAAAGCAAATAGATGGAATAATGAAGTGAAAGATTGCCCAAGTCCATCTTGTATACAAAGATCTAGACAAGCCCAGTTCAGGGCGGCATGGTGGCTCAGTGGTTAGCACTGCTGCCTCACAGCGCCAGGGACCCAGGCTCGATTCCAGCCTCAGGCGACTGTCTGCATTGGATACCATGTGCTCCAGTTTCCTCCCACAGACCAAAGATGTGCAGGTTAGATGAATTGATCACACTAAATTGCCCACAGAGTTAGGTGCATCAGTCAGGGGCAAATATGGGGGAATGGGTCTGGGTGGGTGACTCTTCAGAGGGTCGGTGTGGACTAGTTAGGCCAAAGGGCCTGTTACCATACTGTAGGGAATCTAATCATACCACTAATTACACCCCAAATCAATCCTTTTCAAATCAAAGTGATGGAAGATGCCATGGAGGGGGCCATCAATGGCACTTACTGACAATCTAATGATGCTCATTTTGGTCATGCACTGACCACTCAGCGCAAGACCACATTTTAGTTTGTGTTAAACACGGACAAAAAGTTATTAGGTGTTAAATTTGAAGCAGAGACTTTTGACCAAGAGTAGTGTCAAAACCCCTAGCATAATGAAGTCAATGGAAATCAGGGGGAAAAAACATTTTCCAATGAAAGCAAACATACCTCGAGCAAAAAAGATAGAATGGACAATGACCCAAGTCCAAACAGCTTCAGATGCTTCATCAGTGGCCTTTCCAGTCAGAACTGGAGATGTTCAATACTGACTATGGTATTCAGTTTCATTTACAATTCCTTCGATAGAGAAGAACATACACCCACATGCAGCAAGATCTGGACAATATTCAAATTTAAGACTACAAGGGGCAAGTAACATTTGTGCTACACATGAAGCAGGTGATCATCTCTAACAAAAGATAATGTAACTTCTGATCCATGACTTTCAATGGCACTACCAACAACAATACTGACCAGAAACTTAAGTGGGCCAGTCACCCACATATTATACCTAAAAGAGCAAGTCAGACACTGAAGAATTCTACAGTAAGGTGACTCACCTAATTCAATAGCTGTTTCTCCATCTAAAAGGCAAAAAACATAAAGCACTTCACTTGATTTGCTCCCTATCTACCATGTTAACATTCATTCCCCCTACTACAACATCATCTGTGTTAGTGTACACAATTCTGACCTGGAAATACCACTGCTCCCTCATGGTCCCTAGCTCAAATTCCTAGATTTTACTCCTTATAACAGTACTGTGGGTGTAACAATGCCAGTGAACTGCAGTGGTTCAAGAAGTCACAAACACCAAGAGCAACTGGAGTTAGGCAATTAATTTTCAGCTATAAACCATTTAAAAGACATGGACATTGCTGGCTAGCATTTATTGCCAAAAGAACAGTCAACTACATTACTCTGGATTGCAGTCCCATGTTGGCCAGACTAGTCAATGATAGCAGATCTCTTTCTCTAAAGGACATTTGTGAACCAGGTAAATTTTTTTCTATCAATGGTGGGTATGTGGTGCCATTAAGCCAGTTTTCATTTTAAAATTGAACTTCAGATTTCACTATCTGCCATGTGGGATTCAAATCCACATCCCCAGAGCATTAGTCTAGGATTCTATGTTACTTTTGCAGTGCTGTTACTGTACATGTCAAGACAGATGCTGATCTCATGGATTGGACCACTCTGCATCTCAGAGCTCTCTGAGTACTCATGCATTTTGTTGTTAATTGGATGCTCTCACAATCTTTGCCTTGCCTTTTTATACTTTTCACCTTCAGTCAGATCTTGGCACACAGTACTCATGTCTTGCCTTACTCTTTAGTAAAGACATGAAACCAGATGGCTTGTCATGAATGTCAGAGGTCCTCAGTGAAGGGATTGGACATGTTGCTGTACAGCACCACGCTACTTCAAGCTCATAAAGCTCATTAGCGTAGGTGGGGGAAGGTGGTTATGAGATAGCCTAAGTATAAAGGCAGCAGATGCCATTCAGGATTAGTATTCTGGTGTACGGGGTAGGGTACAAGCAAGTGTGGGTTGACAGACAGAATGGTATACCACAAGCTTTGGCAGGAGATGGGTGCAGAGTCAGAGTATGTGCCAGGGAGCATAGAAAAGATGACAACCATTACTTATACAAAGCACAGAAGGTCACTGACCTTCTTAAAACATTGTTGCCTGCCCTCCGACCACTAAAACGACATAGACCCTGATAGCAACTACGAAATGAATGAGTTACTTATGAAGGACTTATGCCTGAAACATCGATTCTCCTGCTTGTCCTGCTGTGCTTTTCCAGCGCCACACTTTTCGACTCTGATTCTCCAGCATCTGTAGTCTTCACTTTCTCCCAGTCTCCGCTGCTAGTCTGCTAATTAGGAAGAAGTGTTACCTATCATATTTGCAGAGAGACAAACAAAGTTAATGCTCAATCCCAATATGACTGCTCTTCAGAATGTCAAGCTCTGAAGAATCATATCAGGCTTGAAAACATTAAGTGTCTTGCTCTCCACACATGCTACCAAACTTGAAGTTCTCCAGTAGCTTCTGTGTCTGTAACAAAAATTCGTTAGCTGACATAGATGTTACAATAATATGCTTTGTAAAGCAAGTGGTTTTATGAATTTACTGGCTGGATGGAATTTTGAAGAAATTAAACCAACATTCCTGTGACTCAAAACTGCAGCTAAGATGGCTGAATATGGCAGGGTACAGAATAAATTCCAAAGAAGCCATCCAGTGGAGCCAATTTAGAAAACTCTAGCAGAAACGTTTACTTGAATGCGTGTGAATAGAATCATCTCCTAACCAATTCAGATAACATTTAGATACTTACCTCTGTGGAGCCAACATATTCTGACAATAAACTCTGACTTAGAAAGAAACCTATCCTATCCATAATGAGTCAAAACCATCCATCTGAAATACACCAGCTATGACCACTTTTACAATCACTGGTCAGTTAGAAAAGGATGATCATGTGACAAGCCAGCTAACTGCATTCAAGAAACTGTTTGCTCTAGACGAGAGACAAACAGAAAATACATCAAATTAGCAAGGCTCTCGCGTATGCTTCTCTCTCCCTGCAACCATTGCAAACTCAAACCTTATCCACAGATTAAAAACTTTCAGTGGCACATAGTTGGTCAATGAACTTAACCCTACCGTTAACTATCTCCAGAATGCCAATTAAATCATTCATCTTTCTCTTTAAACTCTCAACATTGAACTGAAAAACTACCAAATTCAGCCTAAATTCAGTCGACGAGAACCACTTCAGTATGTTTTGGAGTTTAATGTATTAATCTTTTTTTTACCTTAACGTACTGATATGTGACTTAATGTATGCAGAACCACTTTTATTATATTACTTAAAGCCAGTTAACACAATAAGTACTGTTCTCTTTTCAAAAAACAAGAAACTTTTTTTTTCTATTCGCAACATGTAAACAGTTAAGTCGTTCATTGAATTCGCAAGCATATTTTCTTTTCAAATTTACATCAAACACAGCATACAGAAAAAGGGAAGCCATTCAACCCTGTACTGCCCGGGTATGCTAGGACAGACTGTTCAGAAAAAGGCAGGAGAGAGGCAAGACCACAATGGGTTGAAATGATCACATCAGAGAAAGAGACCATTCAAAATGAGAAAAATTCATTTAATGGGACCAATAAAAGTTTAGAGATAGTCTGTGGCAAAGCCACACTAGTTGAGAACCAATTCTATAATCTGTTGCTGGAAAATTGCTGACTCATATGAAAATTTAAAAATTCTATTTTAAAAAAGTTCAACTGTTGAAAACTTCACAAAGAACAAGAATGAAAAAATTAATCTGTGTGGTAGAAAGCCAGGAAGGACAAGAACACGTGCTCCTTTATATAGCAGGGCTGTGCGAAAGTTTCCTCACTCAAATGAAATAACATCACTTAAAAGTTGTTTGAGCCCTTTCTTTATAGTTTTTATGTGACTTGTGCTTACTGTTGCTATCTATGCATTATACAGAAATTATTTTTGAATTAATTCCTGTAATTTAATTAGTGAAACAAATTCAAGCTTTCAAATCTTTTCAAGATAAGAATTATTTTGTACTATTGATTACAAAAATACCATTTACAAAATTTGGAAATCACTTACTCTACAGCAGATTTATAAAATATGTCTTTCTTTTATGTTTGGAAATATGCTTGACGAAAAAAAGTTTGTGCTTAAATCCACTTTTATTTACAGATGTGTAACATATCTGGTAACCAAATTTTTGGGCTAAATATATGGTCCAAATTAGCTACAACACAAAAGAAAAAAAAAACTGTTTTTAATAAGAAGTTTATACTCTAAAGTTACCATAAACTGCAATGCAAGGTAGATGAATCACTAAAACCATCATTTTTAATATAGTTTATGTAATCAAAAGCAGTGCTCAGGTTAAGTCACTTACCACATACTATTTAGGGCCACTAACCTTACTTCATAAATTCAAATTTAAAGGTTACAACAATTATAGACAACCCAGAGGGTATTCCGAGGGGATTTTGAACTAATTAATTCCTTAAGTGACTAGTTCAAAATACTGCTTGAAGGACAAATCAGAAAAAATGGAAATCAGAGTACTGGATCTATACAAAATACATACCCATGATAGTCAGCTCCTCTATTCAACTTCATCTGGGTTGTATTACTTCAGTGGATAGCTTGACTGACTGATTAGCTACCTACTTGTCCCTTTTAAGAACTATGTAAAAGGAGCCAAGTAAACTAACCAAAGATACTTCTTCAAACTTGTGAAGTCCAAGGACCAAACAAAATTTGGATTAGACCAGGTATCACACATGGAGATCATGATGCATTATTAATCCTCACCTTGTCATGTTGAGGCAGACAGCATCCTAACTTGTTAAGTTGCTTCCTCATCTAAACAACTTCAACAGCGTGTGCTGCCGAATAAAGGTATTCACAGCAGGTCGTTGCACAGCTAGTATGATACACAAATAACTGGAATCTCTTGAAAGGCTTTTTAATCAAGAATTGCACTCATTCAACAGAAACTGCAACATCTCTGGAAATTATGGCTGGAAAGTAAAGCAGACAAACAAGCCAAAGTGGGTCCTCTGCTTTCTGGAAGCTTTAGGCAGCAGAAGTGACATGAAGGAACCATGCTTGGTTTCCAGAGTGGGCCTGGAACTGCTCAATAAGCATCCTAAGAAAGAAATGGGAGATGGTAACAAAGATCAATTCCCTGAATCTGATCCCAAGGACCTCTCTGCAGTGCTGTGAAAAGTTCAATGATTTCATTAAAGTTGTTAAGGTCAGCAAGTGTATATTCAAACAAACTTACTTACTACCCATCTCACATTTCTCAATTTTTCACAGCCTCCCTTTCACCCATCAGCAATTAGGATGCATGTGGAATATTCAGACTCCATTTCATTCTCTCACGCTTGATGATGCTGCTTTTGTCGCACCCACCTGTTGCTGCTTCTACATACTTCCAGCTATATATCCATGCTGCATACAATATCCAACACAAACATTTTGTCCTATTCTTCAGGAAAGAGTGGCAGAGAATTGAGGGCAATGATTAACACTTTTGCATCCACTATCATGGAGTATAATCAGTAGACTGTTATGTTCCCACCTTGTCTTCTCAAATCTAACCTCATATTAATCATATTAAATTGCAAGCTATAAATGCTGAGAACCCATGACCCTCTTGCTTTCCATCATATCCTTCTTCCCTCACCCCAACAGTCACATTCGGCATTTATGATTCCAGATAGTCAAGAATGAATGCTCATCAGCCATTGTTTCACCATAAATGATGAAAGTTACACCACAGCCCAGAGCTACTCAAGGCCATCTGATTAACAAGTATAATTGATTATCTGACATTTAGTCAATTTCTCAGGATATTGCACATCCTTAGTTAATACGAATTCTGTACAGATCACCTAGTCACAATTAAGGAACATGAAGAAGTCCAGCTTCAAGTTGATACAGGGTTTCAAAAAAGGATTAGCAAACTATATGGGTTTTCCCTGACATCGATGATACTTTTGAGGTCACCATTATTGAGATTAACTTTCAATTTTTAACTTATTAAATCAAATTTACGTTTCACTAGTTGCGGTGGTGGGATTTTAACTTTTGACCCCCAAAATTTTCACTTGGGTCTCTGGATTGCTGGTCCAGTGAGATTTCCACAATGCCATCATCCACTGGTCATGTTTCAAAACAGTGCAAGATGGCATTGAGAGCTAGTTACTAGGATGAACTATCCACTTTCAAACAGAAATAAACCATGACCAAAATTAGACCAGAGTCAATTTTATACTGCAGAGTCAAAGATGATTCAAGTAGAAGAATTTTGGAACTTAACAATACAGAGAATCTCAAAATATGATACAGAAAGCCAATCATCCCATACTCACTGTGCAGGCATTGGCTTAACTAGAGCTTCTAAAGAAATTAGGGTGAAGGAATCTCCCCTCTGAATGTAAGTATTTCATATCCATTAGGAGAAAGTGAGGACTGCAGATGCTGGAGATCAGAGCTGAAAAATGTGTTGCTGGAAAAGTGCAGGTCAGGCAGCATCCAAGGTGCAGGAGAATCGACATTTTGGGCATAAGCCCTTCTTCAGGACACCTTCGTCATTCCTGAAGAAGGGCTTATGCCCGAAACGTCAATTCTCCTGCTCCTTGGATGCTGCCTGACATGCTGCGCTTTTCCAGCAACACATTTTTCAACTATTTCATATCCATACCAATTGTTTCCCCAATATTAGCGAAAGAAGAAAAAATAAATGTGTTTAGTAGAAGTTATTTTTCAATTCACGAAAGCAGTATTGAGATAATGAGCAAAGAACGTTTACATCTTTACCATTCATACTAAAGTTGAGGTGTTGCCATTAATATTTCAATAGACCATAGTCAGGATTTTTGAACAGTGTCCACTGAAATCAATGCCCAAACAGAATATTTAATATATCTATTAAACAGGTAAGCCACATTAATAAGATTAATATTAAATAAATGTTGGCAACTTAAAATCATTCTTATTTTACCTTTGCCACTTCCTTGACATGCTTTGGTTGAATGGTAGAACTTTTTGATTCAACAGCTTTAGTCCTAGCCTCCACTGCCAAACGATGAAGGAACAAGAGACAGTTTAAATGTACCTATACAAAGTAAATATTTAAAAAAATTGTCAAAATAGATAGCTAAACAGCAGCTAGGTAAAGGGGGGAAAAAATGTCTGTATGTAACCCAAACAATTGGTAAAACCAGTGAGTTTTCTCCATCAAAATGATTTAACAATCTAACCAAAAAGGATTATCTTTCATATCAATGCAATATTGTGCAAAGAAAATCATTTCAGGCTTTCCCTCAATAACACACTGCCTCCTCTTGGCTTCACTGTATTCAAAATTTACATGTGCAATATTTCACACAGATTTAATCTGTGTGGAAGCGTTCACAGGTCTTTTGTTCTCTCCATAAACATATAATAAAAATGAGGCATAGCTGAAACAATTAAATCAGATGAATACATTGTACACATCAGAATATATAAAAATATATTCTTGCAAGTTGATCTTTTGAAAAAAATCTTATCAAAACATTGGTTTTTATTTTCTGACTTTTAAACTGAAAAACCACTCAAAATCCTTTTAGCATTGCACCACAGCGAATCAGATGTTAGAGACAATGTTTAAAGTTCATGTTACCATTAGATGGATCATTGTGTGCATATGTACAGAATTAGAGCATTTTGTTGGAATGCGAGATGTTTAAATTTCAATCTGGAATTTATGATACTTATTAATACACAAATTGAATTGTGCTGTAATGAATCGGGTCACATACCCAGTCAGTGCGCACTCTGATGGGTGGTGATATCCCACAATAAGTTAGAAGACAGAAACAGAATACAAATGCAATACAAAAACAGGGAAGATATGCAGAATCTTTCTGAATTACTGATCAGATCCCAACTGGAGTAATATCACTTCCATGCATGTACATATCGCCAACATATCGCCAGCTCTCTCCAGTCACCTTTAAAGACACCATGCATTGGGACCCCACTAAGTTAAATTGTAACATTGAAGTCCTGTTTGTTAAGGGTTTCTTTTAAATAGCTTTGTTCTTGGTATGTGGGAAAATTGCTGAACCAGATTGTCCAAAGGACAGTTAAGAGTCAACACATTGCTGTGGATCAGAAGTCACACGTTGGCCAGACCAAGTAAGGATGGCATATTTCCTTCCAGTTGTAATGTTAAAAGATTAAATTGTACTTTCTCTCTGGACATTAATGTAATGTTAAAGGATTAAACTGTACTGTTTTTGGGTGGGAGTGTCATTCTTACAAGAATATGGATGACTCGCACTTCATTTGGGCAGCCATTTACCACTACTCTCCCGCTATGATCAAATTAAATTCTCATTCAGTTCCTTCAATTCAGAAATGCTTTCATAGCATCCCCCGAAGCTTGGACATATCATAGCTACATTGTCTTGGGGAATCACTGAGTCAGGATATCGTGTGCATAACAATTCACCAGGATTATGGCATTTACATTTACATTACCTCCGAGGATGACCTCATCCTATCATTGTAACATCTGGTTACTGGGGGGGTGCATTAAGGCACATGGAGTTTGGTCATCATGAGCAGCCACCCCCATCTAGTTTAACCCTCTTTCTTATCAACGTTTTGGCCCAGAGTGCTGCTGGGAATTAATTTTGCCACCCTTCTTGCTCAACTCAACCCCCCCCCCCCCCCCACCCCCACCTAGCCCTTTAATCATTGTCAGCACATCAAGACTCAATACCTTTCCTCTGCACATTTCTTCAAGAACATGCATTCGCTTGTTCACAAGACTTAATCATTCATAAATTTTCTGAATAATTGCATCAATATTCTGGCCTAACAGAAATCTGGCTTGGGGTAATAACATCCTTCTCCTAAAATAAAGCCTCCCACCTGATCACAACTCTTAACACTTGTCCTATCAAGACTATTACAGTGGCAATGTGGCCACTTAGCACCAGAGCACTCCTTGGCCTGACATCCTACTCCTCTGCCGCTTTCACGTCCTTTGACCATTTCATCTTATTTCACTTTTCTCACCTTTTTGATCAAACAAAAATCATTTTCTACCAAACTTGCAAACACAACAAAAAATCTATCACATGAATATCTATTTTGCCTTTCTTCTCAGGTCCAAATGACTTATTCTCAGTGATTTCACCCTCTATAGCAACTCACCATGTTCTCTCTCACACTCAGTTCACTGTCCTCTTGTCCTCCCTAAATTTCTCCCTCCATGTAACCTCCATTACCAACGTTCACAAGTACACCCTTGACCTTGTCATTTCACATTCTTGGTTCTCCAACTGTACCTTTTAAAGTAAGGCAATTTTTGATCAGTTCCTTTTATTACTGACCACTCACATTCCCTTTCCAAGTCCTACCTCCTCTGCTCCTCTGGAAAATATACTAACCACAATTTTCACTAACAACTGCACTTCAAATTCATAACCCTTTAGCCCTCCCTTTATCACAACAGTTCAGCATCTACTAATTGGTTCAAACAAACCCTTGTTATCACTTTCAATGCCATAGTCCCCAATAAAACTCTTTTCCGCACTCATTTTCATCTAGAAAGATGTTGTGAAACTTGAAAGGGTTCAGAAAAGATTTACAAGGATGTTGCCAGGGTTGGAGGATTTGAGCTATAGGGAGAGGTTGAATAGGCTAAGGCAGTTTTCCCTGGAGCATTAGAGGCTGCGGGGTGACCTTATAGAGGTTTGTAAAATCATGAGGGGCATGGAAAGGATAAATAGACAAAGTCTTTTTCCTGGGGTGGGGGAGTCCTGAACTAGAGAGCAATTGTTTAGGGTGAGAGGGGAAAAATATAAAAGAAATCTAAGGGGCAACGTTTCACGCAGAGGGTGGTACATGTATGGAATGAGTTGCCAGAGAAAGTAGTGGAGGCTAGTACAATTGCAACATTTAAAAGGCATCTGGACGGATAGATGAATTGAAAGGGTTTGGAGGGATGTGGGCCGGGTGCTGACAGGTGGGACTAGATTGGGTTGAGATATCTGGTTGGCATGGACAAGCTGGACCGAAGGGTCTGTTTCCGTGTGTACATCTCTATGACTCTAGCACTGGATGTACCAGGAAAGGATAAACAGATACTTCCTTCAATTAAGTAGTGCGAAAACTGAAGCCTTTATATTGAGGCTCTGGTCAAAAATAAAAGGAAAAAAAAGAGGTGTATGATAGATATAGACAGATATGAATCAAGTAAACAGCATAAAAAGATGTAGGAGCAATCTTATGAGGGAAATCAGAAGGGCAAAAAGGCAATATATGACAGACTTAGTATAGACGGTTAAGAATAATCCAATGAGATTCTACAAATACATTCAGAGCAAAAGAGCAACTAGGGAGAGCAAATAGGGCCTCTTAAAGATCGATGAGGTCGTCTATGTATGGAACCACAAGAATGGGAGAAATACTAAACAAATATTTCATACCAGTTTTTACTTTTGGAGAATGACGTAGATGCTAGGGAACTTGGGGAAATAAATATTGATGTCTTGGAAACAGTTCATCTTACAGAAGAGGTGGTGCTGGGCATCTTAAAAGACGTAAAGATGGATAAATCTCTGGGACCTGATCAAGTTCACCCCATGACATTGTTTGAAATTAGAGAAGAAATTACAGGGCCCCTAGCAGTTATTTGTATCAGCTACAGCAATGGGTGAGGACAGGAGGGCAGCTAATGTTGTGCACTTCTTTGAGAAAGGCTGTAAGGAGAAGCTTAGGAACCATCAGACGGTGAATCTGACATCAGTGGTGGGTAAGTTGTTGGAGGGGATTCTGACAGATAGGATTTACATGCATTTGGAGAGGCAAGGACTGATTAGGGATAGTCAGCGTGACTTTGTGCAAAGGAAATTGTCTCACAAACTTGATTAAGTTTTTTTGAGGACGTAACCAAAAAGATTGACAAGGGTAGAGCGGCAAACAGACTTCAGTAAAGCCTTTAACAAGGTTCCGCATGGTAAACTGATTAATAAAGTTAGGATACTGAGGACTACAGTTGCTGGAGTCAGAATAAATAAAGTATGGCACTGGAAAAAGGACAGGTCAGGCAGCATCTGAGCAGCAGGAGAGTCGACGTTCTGGAGGAGATTCCTGATGCAGAGTCCTACCCGAAACATCGACTCTCCTGCTCCTCAGATGCTGCCTGACCTGCCGTGCTGTTTCAACGGCCACACTATCTACACTGATTAATAAAGTTAGAATACATGGGATTCAGGGAGAGCTTGTCAACTGAATTAAAAATTGGCTTGACTGTAGGACAGAGAGAGTGATGGTGGAGGGTTGTTTTCAGACTGGAAGCCTGTGACCAGCTGTGTTCCATAGGGATCACCGCTGGGTCCACTATTATTAAGTTTGCAGACAACACCAAAATTGGTAATATAGTCGAGAGTGAAGAAGATTATCTAAGATTACAAAGAGATCTTGATCAATTGGGCCAACAGACTGAGAAGTGGCAGGTGGTGGTATTTGGAAAGTATTCAGCCTGGAGCTCATTGACCAATGATGTCCTGCAGAGATCGCTTCTGGGACCTCTGCTCTTTGTGATTCTTATAAATGACTTGGATAAGGAAGTGGAAGAGTGGGTTAGTAAGTTTGCTGATGATACAAAGGTTGGTGGAGTTGTGGACAGTGTGGAGATTGTTGTAGGTTGCAACGAGACATTGACAGGATGCAGAACTGGGCTGATAAGTGGCAAATGGAGTTCAACCTGAAAAAGTGTGGTCATTCACTTTGGAAGGTCAACTTTGAATACAGAATGCAGGGTTAAAGGCAGGATTCTTGGCAGTGTGGAGGAACAGACGGATCTTGGGGTCCATGTCGATAGATCTCTCAAAGTTGCCATCTAGGTCGATAGGGTTGTTAAGGTGGTGTATGGTGTGTTGCTTTTCATTAGCAGGGGGATTGAGTTTAAGAGTCCCGTAGTTAGACTACACTTGGAATATCGTGTTTAGTTTTGGTAGCCTCATTATAGGAAAGATGTGGAAGCTTTAGAGAAGGTGAAGAGATTTATCAGGATGCTGCCTGAACTGGAGAACATATCTTATGAAGAATGATTAAGGGAGCTAGGGCTTTTCTCATTGGAAACAAGGAGGTTGAGAGGTGACAAAATAGAGGTGTACAAGATGTTGAAAGGCATGGATAGAATAAATAACCAGAGACTTTTTCCAATGGTGGAAATGTCTATCGTAAGGGGGCACAATTTTAAGGTGAGTGGAGGTAGTTGAGGGGAGATGTCAGAGGTAGGTTCTTTACTCAGTGGGTGGTGGCGCATGAAATGTACTGCCAGCAGTGATAATACAGTCAGATAAATTAGGGACTTTAAGCGACTCTTCAATAGACCCATGGAAGTTAGTACAATGAAGGGTACGTAGGTTAGTATGATCTCAGAGTAGAATAAAAGGCCGCACAACATCAAGGGCCGAAGGGGCTGTACTGTTCTATGTTCTAATTTAGATAAATGCGAGGTTTTAGTAAAGCAAACAAAAACTGGACTTGTACAGTTTATGGTACGACCCTGGGTAGTGTTGTCAAACAGAGATATTCTGGTACATACATTCTGGTTCGGCAACCAGAGATAGGAAAAAGCACGCGAAACATGTTTCCCCTTCCGGGAAATTGGGAAAGTATGCTCCCCGGACACAGCGATATTAGTCCAATTACTCGGACAGCAAAGGGTGGATAGCTCAATCCAACCTGCTGACACCCGAACTAAGGCAGAAATGCGCAGGCGGGGCCAGAGACCTTCCGATGTACGGGGTGGGAGAGGGATGGAATGAAGGTTTATTCGAATCGGGACGAACAAGCTCACCATCATGTGGACGTCCTTGCTGAGCCGCAATTGCGGTTTATGTTTCTTCAATACCGAATGCAAGCTCCTCCGCGGAATCGCGCGCCCCACCATCGTTAACGGTTCCGAACCTCGCCTTCCGTTCAAACTGCAGCCAGCCAATCAGCAAAGAGTCCCCTCCCCCTCTCCGCTGCCGCGCACGCTCACGTTCCGCGTCCAGGACACACACTGCAAGCTGTTGGCCAATCAGGCTCTTGTGGCGCTTATCATTCGGACCTGTCCTAGAAGGTGTGTCAAAACATCTCCCTCCAAGTTGTTTGAAAAAAAAAGTGCCTAATCCTTTGCCCCTTCAGTAAGTTTTTTCGAAATGTTTTATACAGTAACTTTAAGGATTTTTTTGAGACGCACAATTTTAATTTTAATTGAACAAGTTATTTGCAACAAACGAAGTTCTTCAATGCCAGGTTCCTTTTCTCTTACCACTTCTCTGGTAAGCAGCTGCAATTTTGAGCTGAGGTTTCATTGCTAACTCTGATGATCATTCTATGGATAATTGGTAACAAAGCTATTGTATTTTTGCGAGGACCATTTGCTTCTTCCATGTTCCAGACAATGCACTTGGAGGGGTGAAGTCTCCCACCAATACAAGCTCATATTAACGGGCTTGATTAAAGACGTACAAGGGATGGTAAGAAAAGATGTTTCCAGGAAGCACACAGTTCCAGATGCGATCTATTTCCAGAACAATAACTGAGTTCCCCTTATCCTCACTTTCCATCCCTCCACTTTCAGCATTCTGCAAGGATTGTTCACTTCATGTCATCCTGCCTCACTTCTCCATCACTCCTAACATTTTCTCACGTTGTTCCTGGCACCTTCTTATACAAATTTCAGATAGTATATCACATGCCCATTCATTCCTGATGAAGGGCTTTTGCCGAAATGTCTATTTTCCTGCTCCTCGGATGCTGCCTGACCGGCTGTGCTTTTCCAGCACCACTCTAATCTAGACATGCCCATCACCTCCATTCTCTTCACTATGCACGGCCTTAAGTCAAATGTTCTTTCAATCTAATCTCTGCCTTTGCTGCTTACAATGCAGTTTCCTTTGTATTGACAAAATCAAATGCAGATTGCAGCATTTTCTCAACCTTCCAGTTGTTTGCCATTTCGGTAAAGTATCTTGTTCCAAAACTAACAGTTCCATCCTGGGCTTGCTACAGCATTCAATCGAAGCTCAAGGCATGCTGGAGGAATGACACCTTATTTTCCACTTGGTCACTTTACAGCTTTCAGATACAACATTGAGTTGAACAAATTCAGACTATGACCTATTTCCTTCATTTTGATTGCAACCCTCCCCTGGCCGTGTCTTGTTTGTGTCTTGTTGACTTTGCTCTCTGCAGAGTGGATCCTAATGTCTTATTTTCACACCTATCATTTGCAACCTAATCTATCCTTTACTGCAATTGGCCATACTTATTCTTTTGCTCTGAGTGCACCCACCATCTGTTTCATCTGGCTTCTGCTTCTCTCTGTTAACATTGTGCAACCCACCATTTTTAGTACTGAAAAAATGTCATATTGAACTTAAAACATTAACACTGTTTCTGGCTCCACATATACTCCCAGACTTGCTGAGCTTCTCCAGTAATATCTCTTTTTATTTCAGATTTCCAGTATTCCCAGTATTTTACATTTATTTAATGGGGGCAATATGAGTGGTCACTGAAAGACCTTTTAACCTTTACTCCGATCCTTCCTCTTCTCACGTCGAAGGCACTAGACAGATCCCAGCTGAAATACATGAACAGTTTGGTTCCTTGACCAAAGTAACAGTACACTGGTATTGAAGACAGTCCGGAGTAAGTACACTACATTCGTTCTGGAGGTGGAGAGGTTTTCTAATGAGACGATGTTGAAGAGGTTGGGTTTGTACTCAATGGAATTTAGAAGACTGGGAGGAGACCTTACTGAAATATATAAGATTCTTAGGGGGTTTTAGGGAATAGATGCGGAGAGATTGATTCCCCTATGGGAGAAAAAAAGAACCAAAGGGCATAGTCTCAAAATGTGGTCTGGCCTATTTCAGACAAAGATGAAGATTTTTTTCTCTCAGAATAGCCAATCTATGGAATTCTTTGCCACAGAGAGCTGGGTTGTTAAATATATTCAAAGCTGGAACAGAATATTTTAATTTGTAAGGGAATCAATGGTTATGGGATAAGGCATTAAAGTGGAGATGAGGATTATCAGATCAGGCATGATCACATTGAATGCCAGAACAAACCTGATGGGCCAAATGATCAACTTCTGCTCCTAAATTATATTGTGTTCTGGCTTTATGACCTCTATGCCACAATCCCTAACCACAAAATGTCACCTAATTTGTTCATTATTCCTGGACTTCAATATTGCTGTGCCACCAGCACCCTCTGCTTCTGAAGTGGCACTTTGACATTGCTGTCCTAGGGAATGATCCACCGAAAAGCACATTGAGTGATCATTTAGCTGCCTGATAGATGTAATGGCATTCCTACTTGTGGTGGTGGGTGTTGTTCCATATTAAGATAACTACCACAACGCTTAGAAAAATCATCAGAAAAATCTAGCCTGTTTGTGCGGGATGCCTTTTTTGTGTGGGCATCAGCATTTGTCTGCATCTATTAATACTACCCTATTAGGAAACCTTCGGGTGAGAGCCAAAGGCTATTTTTGACATTTGTCAGAGGAACGGTAGTGGTGACATTCAACTTTTTGTGACTTTGGTGTTTTGGACAGCTGGAGTAATATCTCCTCAACTGTTCTTTGGACAGATTTAACTTTGTTTACAGCGAGCTTATAGTCATTATAATTGCAATGGAACATTCACCACAGATTACTAGTAGCCAGCCTTGAAATATAAAGATTAAAATTTGTTGTATCCACCATGTAGCATATAATTCATATTGATTTTAATTTGACCATTAAATTAAAATATAAAAATATGTTTATATCTTGTTTATTGATTTCTTTGTGGTAACTTAGGTGATTTCTTCTGTTGGACAATTTTAAAGTGGATCAGAAGAAAGTTATGCTTTAATCACTCGTGACTGGCATTATTACTTCAGTTATTTCCATGTCCAAGGATTTCTCATATATCACAGACACCAAAAAGCAGAACTCACACTCTCACAACACTTCAGACCTATCCAATTTATATTGGAAAATCTGCAAGATACAAATAATTATTAATTATATATAAAAATGAGTAATTTATGTTGTAATATATATTGTTATGTATTAATTATAATAATTATTACACTTATTAAACTGTAGCTGCCCAAAAGGAGTTTATGGGTGTTCAGATCGAGGTAGTAAGCTTGAATGTTCACAGTCTGCTGTATTCTACTTGTGGGATGGACTGGAATCACTGGTCCTCATTCACACTCAACTCTCACTGCTGGCTCCAAGCACTACATCTGGCTATCTCAGCTGGTATATAAAGGTATTGAGGAGAGAACTGACAACCAACTGGGCAGTTGTCTTCCATGAGAAAAATAAAGGCCATAGTGAAGGGACTCCAAGCAACTCAAATTATGGTCATGTTCTGGACTAAATTATTGCACAGACTATAGATGTTGATTTGCCAGCTATCAATAAGATAGCGAAGGGCGGAGTGTCCTTTCAAGCCCTGTTTGGCAATCAAATTTGGAGACCTTGCTACTGCACCTTGGTTGTGAGACCATGACAAGTCAGTGCCAGGCTTAAAGGGTTGGGTTAGTCAGCACAAACTGTACTCCATATTAAAGCTCCACTGCACAGAAAGAAAGGAAACAATGAATCCAGCCTGACTGAACCTCTGTAAGTACATCCTAAAAATTAGGTAAGAGTAAAAATAGCACACGAAGGATGAGACGAGCAGCTGCAGTTCCAATCCTGCATGCAGATGGTACTGGATACTATTCCATTTGATGATGACTTAGAGACAACTTCACCCACAAGCAACCTGAGTGATAAAGCAGTTTTTATGAAGGACAGTGCTCCTAATTTGGAAAGGGGACTAGAAAAGATAGCTACAGCCAACAGTCATCTCAATATGGCCAAAATGCCACAGAATAAAATACAAACTCCTAATCTTGCAGTAAAATTCTCAATTTTGCCAGTTGGAACATGCAAATAATTCTGAACTCTGATGACAGCGGTTGCTCCTGTAACCCTCAGCCTCATTCGGTAGGCATTCAGGACATGCTCAGAAATTATGGAGCTGGAAACTGGAATAAAACCAATGACTATTCGTTGTGCAGAAAGAGAACTGTCCATTACCAACACCTTACAACAAAAAAAAGGACTTCAAGGACTTCGCATGCATGTATCATTAGTTGATTATCTTTCAGGAATCACTAGAATCAGGAAGGGTCCCAGAGGACTGGAAAATCGCTAACATGACACCCCTCTTTAAAAAGGGAGTAAGGAAAAAGATGTAAAATTACAGATTGATTAGCCTAACCTTGGTTTTGCGTAAAATCCTGGAATCCATTGTGAGGGATGAAATTTCTGAATACTTGCAAGTAAATGGTAAAATAGGGCAAAATCAACATGGTTTCATCAAGGGGAGGTCATGCTTGACAAATCTGTTAGAATTCTTTGAGGAAGTAATGAGCAAGTTAGACCAAGAAGAGGCAATGGATGTTATCTACCTGGACTTCAACAAGGCCTTTGACAAGGTTCTGCACAGGAGGTTACTGAGTAAGATAAGGGCCCATGGTGTTAGAGGCAAGTTGCTTGCATGAATGGAAGCTTGACTGTCTGGCACAAAACAGAGAATAAGGATAAAAGGGTCCTTCTCAGGATGGCAGCCGGTGACAAGTAGTGTTCTGCAAGGCTCAGTGTTGGGACCACAACTTTTCATTTATACATTAATGAGGGCATTCTGGCTAAGTTTGCAGATAATGCAAAGATAAGTACAGGGACAGGTAACATTGAGGAGGCAGGGAGGCTATGGAAGGATTTGGACAGGTGAGGAGAGTGGACAATGAAGTGGTAGATGGAATACAACGTGGGAGAGTGTGAGGTCATGCAATTCCATAGGAAGAATAGAGGCACAGACTATTTTCTAAATGGGGAGAAAATTCAGAAGTCTGAAGTGCAAAGAGATTTGGGAGTTCTAGTCCAGGTTTCTCTCAAAGTAAACTTGCAGGTTGAGTCAGTGGTTAGGAAGGCAAATGTAATTACGGCATTTATTTTGAGAGGGCTTGAATATAAAAGTGGGGATGTACTTCTGAGGCTACATAAGGCTCTGCTGTGACCACATTTGGATTATGTGCACAGTTTTGGGCCCCATATTTCAGGAAGGATGTACTGGCCCTGCAGTGTGTTCAGAGGAAGTTCACGACAATGGTCTCAGGAATGAAAAGCTTAACATATGAGGAATGTTTGAGGACTCTGGGTTTATCCTCATTGGAGTTTATAGAAGGGTTGGGGATGCGGATCTAATTGAAACACACAGAATACTGAATGGCCTGGACAGAGTGGATGTTGGGAAGATGTTTCAGTTGGTAGGAGAGACATGGACCCAAGGGCACAGCCTTAGAGTAAAGGGAAGACCTTTTAGAATGGAGATAAGGAGAAATTTCTTCAGTCAGAGAGTGGTGAATCTCCTGAATTCATTTCCACAGAAGGCTGTGGAGGCCAGGTCATTGAGTATATTTAAGACTGAGGTTGATAGGTTCTTGAGTATGATGGGTTACAGGGCGAAATGGATTTGAGAAACCTACTAGCCATGATTGAATGGCACAGCAGACTTGATGGGCTGAATGGCCTAATTTCTGCTTCTGTGTCTTATGGTCTTATCGCTGCTCTAAGCACTGATACCCAATAAACTTCATCTTAGTTAGCTAATGTGACTTAAAGGATGTTCTGAATACTCGAGTTATGCCCAATGCTGACTGCCATGCAAAGAAACCACTAGCTTGTTCACTCAAAGCTGAGCTTCCATTTCAAGCCTACATTCATGAACAGATCTAGAGATAACCTATCAAAGACATTTAGAATCAGCAACCTACAAACCTTTCCTTACACAGATCAATGTCAAGAAACCTTACAGACCAGAATGGAATACCCTGATCTCGCTGCTGATTACACTCCAGGCAAATTCTGTTCATATTAAAACTACAAGTTTGATGAAAATGACAAGGAAATCCTCAATCTGCCAGCAATATAAAGGCTCGCAAGTTCAGCCTATTGTCAAGTATACAGCAACCTTAAATATAAACAGAGAAACTTTCAAAATGATTAAAGGATCACATTTGCCAAGAAACCTCAAGTATATGCTAATCCTGGTGATACAAGAAGCTGCTCTGAAGCAGTGAAATCTATCTATGGACCAGCAAATTAAACCCAAAACCTCTTGAGAAGCATTGGTGGCAAAACACTACACCAACAGGTAGTCCATCCTGGAATGCTGAGAAATTTCGGATACGCTTCACTTAAGTGTTTAATATCATAGTCCTCACCATCATTCTGTATGGTGTTGAGTCATAATTCTTGTACGGCCGTCACATATGTATTCTAGAGCACTTCCATTGCATTCACAGCATCATTAAAAGTGGCATGGCAGGGTTGCACCACAAATATTGAAGTCCTGGAAACAGTTAACGTCACCGACATCAAGGCCTTCCTCCAAGCCAGTTGTGTTCGGCAGGTCATGCTGCCAAGATGGACAACAGACACTGCAGAAAAATTACAAAAAGCTGCTACGTAGTGTCAGTACTGATTAAAGCACTTCAGGCCACCAATTATAGTGCTATATTATTTTTAAAAAGTTAGAAAATTGAGTTGTTACTTGTATGTATAATCAAATGCCCAGATTGCCACATTTCTCACGACAGCACTACTGTGAATTAAAGTCATAATGGTTCATTCTGCAGCACATGAAAAGATCTCAGTGTCAACTCCAACATTTGTGACTAAATATTTGATTATTTTGGACTTCTCAGAACCATAAGGCGTAACACAGTAGTAGCACGTATTTGTAAAATAATAAATGCTGGATTAAATTGAGAAATATCAACTAGACTTAGGGCCAGAAAGGTAGAGAAAATTGGATTGGACAAAAAAGAAATACATTCGCAACAATAAACTTGCAACTTCAGCTCAGGTAGCAGTGGGAAGCTGATGGTGTTATAGAGACATTTGAGAAATTTAAACATTCGTACAAATTGACACTCCGCCATTTTCCAAAGGTGCTGGTGAAGATGCAAGGGTCAGCAACATTTATGGGCAAGAGAGAAAAGATTTGATCTTTACAAAATGGAGATGAGTGAGGATGACAGTAAAAAGACAAACAATTTTTTTGATAACTTTTAAGCACCAATCCGCAGCTTAATCCACCCTAAAGCCAAATGACTTTCAAAGCTAGGAATCAGGTAAATTTGTTGAATATTTCTTAATGAGTTTAAGAAATATAAGCAGTATATTAAAAAAAACTTAAAGAACCAGATAAAAAGCCCAGCTCATTTGAGAGTCTGCACACCATTGTGTACAAAAAGTTCTGATTGGACTGAACAAACTGCAAACAGTTGACACTTGATGCACATGACGTTTTATTGTTACCAAAGGGTTTACAGTTATTCTGTTACATATTATGCTATGTTACAATCATAGCTACTTTTGGGACAATCCCAGACCAGGAGTACATCTCTGATTGATTCCACTAACCTTCAGCTAGAAAAGGACACTTCTCAAAGATGCTTAAATGGATCTGATCTCTCCCCAAAGGCAAGGAGCTAGCCAAGATTATTACCCTCTTCAGGATAATACTTCTGGAAAATTAAAGTCAAATTATAATTATCCTGAAATTTTCAGGGTCATAGAGATGTACAGCACAGAAACAGACCCTTCGGTCCAACCAGATATCCGAACCTAATCCAGTCCCATTTGCCAGCACTTGCCCCATATCCCTCTAAACCCTTCCTATTCATACACCCATCCAAATGCCTTTTAAATGCTGCATTTGTACCAGCCTCCACTACTTCCTCTGGTATCTCATTCCATACATACACAACTGTCTGCATGAAAATGTTGCCCCTTAGGTCTCTTTTATATCTTTCTTTCTCACCCTAAGCCTATGCCTTCTAGTTCTGGACTCGCCTCACCCCAGAGAAAAGACTTTGTCTGTTTATCCTATCTATGCCTCTCATGATTTTATAAACCTCGATAAGGTCATCCCTCAGCCTCCGACGCACCAGGGAAAACAGCCCCAGCCCATTCAGCTTCTCTCTCTAGCCCAAATCCATCAACCCTGGCAACATGCTTGTAACTCTTTTCTGTACAAGTTGGACAGTTTTTATAAGGAACTATAGAGTCAAACAGAACAGAGGAGGCTATTTGGCCCATTTAGTCTATGCCAACTTGTCTAATCTCATTCTCTAGTATTTGGCCCATAACCTTGAATATTATGACATGTCAAGTACTCAAAGTTTTTGAGGTTTTCCACCTCAACCACCCTCCCAGGCAGTGCATTCCCGATTCCCACCACAGTCTGGTTAAAAAAAGATTTTCCTCCAATCCCCTATAAACCTTTTGCCTTTCATCTGAAAATTATTAACCTTGCAATTAAGGGGAACTGCTACCTTTTATCCACCCCATTCATGTCTCTCATAGTCTTGTAAACCTCACCGTTCTCTGCTCTAAAGAAAATAACCCAAGACCATCCATACCCTCTTCATAGAGCCTTTTCATTGCTAAAATACTCCAACCCACACAGCATCCTGGTGAATCTCCTCTGCATCCCCTCCAATATAATCACATCCTTCCTATAATGTGAAAACTAAAACTACACACAATATTCTAGCTATGGTGTAACCAAAGATTTGTACAGCCCTAACAGTACAGTTTTGTATAGCCTCTCTGCTTTATGCCTTGATTGATAATGGCAAGTGTTCCACATGCTTTCTTAACAGCCATATTAACCTGTCCTGCTGCCTTCAGGGATCTTTGGACTTCCTAGTGTCCAGCCATTCATCGAGTACTCCCGTGTCTTGTTACTGCTTCCAAAGTGTATCACCTTTCACTTTTCAGTGTTAAATTCCATCAGCCCATCTGACCAACCAAGCCATATTTTTTTGTAACCTAAGACCTTCGTCACCATTAACCACCTGGCCAGTCTTTGTCATCCGCAAACTTGCTTATTATCCCCCTCCCACCTCTCACCTCTCCCACATTCCCATCTATATTGTAATATATATCCGGAGCAATAAAGGACCTAACATTGATCCCAGTCTCCAGTCACAAACAGCCTTCCATCATCACCCTCTCTCCTACCATTAAGCCAATTTTGGATGCATCTTGCCAAATTATCCTGATCCTATGTGCTTTTACACTTTCATCAATCTCCCATGTGCAACCTTATCAAAAGTTATGTTGAAATCAATATAAACTACATCAGCTGCACTGCCCTAATCTATACACCTGCTCACTTCCTCAAAGCTTTGTCAAATTTGTTAAGCAAGCCGTCCTTGTGAGAGAGCAATGCTGACTATGCCTGACCGTTCTTGCCCCTGTAATTTCTACCCTCACTTCCTACAGGAGGCTGTGATACATCTCATCAGGTCCTGGGTATTTGTTCACTTTAGAGGCTCAAGAGGCCTACCAAAGCTTCTGATTCTTCATCATTCCAAATGTCAATCTGTTCAAGAATCTCACAGTAATTGTCCCGAATTCTGTACATTCTCTTTTGTCCAAGTAAAGACATATGAATTACTTGTTTAACCCCTTACCAATATTGTCTAACTCCAAATGCAGGTTGTCCCTTTGGTCCCTAATGGGCCCTGGTTTGTCCTGGTTAATCTCTTCCCTTTGATTACTTGTTATACCTGAGAAATTTCATGAACTAAAACATTTTTTTAAAAGGATAAATACCAACCTAAAATCACCTACATGATCACCTCCTCTCATATTGAGGCAACTCCAGGAGAGCAATGTCAAATAAATGAACTATCTGCACTAAAATAAGCATGCCAATGAAATACTCTGAAACTAAGAAACTAAAGTCAATGTCAAAAAACTCAGATTTGTATCTGTTGTTTTAATTTATGATCAAATGATAATTGCACATATTGCTAAATGTAATGCTCACCTGGAGGTTAGTCAGTTTGGAAAAACAATGAAGCCAGACTCAGGATTATACACTGAACTGTTTTGCAACAATTTTTTGAAGCAGGGCAAAGAGAATGGACTTGGATTAATACAGCAAGGATTGAAACACCCTCTCTCTGTTTCTCTTGCTGTGTTTTTCATCATCTCAAAATATAACACCAATGTCAAAGCAAATTTGAGAACCCAACCATTCCATGCGCCAACACAACACTATAAACTTCACTATTGCTCGGGATATCAATAACTAAACAACTGTGGTCTCAGTTTTAAAATCTATCAACTCAAGGATTCTGCCGTCTTCTAAACTGCAGAATCTTTATTCTCTCTTCAAACCTTATTACTATTGTTTGAGTGTGTGTTCTTTTTTTTCCTCAGACTCTGTAGGTAATAAAATTCCCTCTTTGTTTTGCACAGGAAAACCTTGTAATTGGCTCCTTCATTTTGATCCAGTTAACTACACCTCTGAATAAAGTCCAATAGCTTGCTAAAAAACAGGAAGAATATTTGTTCTGACGAGTCAAGAGGGGGTTAAAATAGGGGAGCCAATTTCCCAAAATAATCTAGTTGTAACGGATATCTTCCTCAATACTAATAATTTGTCTTGGCCTGATAACTGATTTCTTACATAAAGAGGTTGTCTCTTAGATTCTTCCTATTTTATGTTCCAAATTTTGTTTATAGTACTGTTCATTTCTTCTAAAAGACAATCCTGTGAATAAGTTTATAAGGAAGTTACTTCCATTTAAGATCTGGCTATTATTGATTCTGAGAATTCACCCTGGTCTAGGGAAGGGAAAGAGGACATGAATACAAGCTAGCAAGGAATACAGAGGCAAACTGTTAAAGTTTCTAACGATGTATGAAAGGAAAACGGTTAACAAGGAAATCTCATCTGGAGTGTGTATATCACGTTGATATCCGTAACTAAGTAGAGATGTAATTGCCAAAGAAGAAAGTCAACAGAGGTTCACCAGATTAATCCCCGAGAACATGGGATTGTTTTATGAGGACAGATTGAGGATATTGGATTTATATTCTTCAATGAGAGGTGATCTCACCGAAACTTTAAAAATTCTTAAAGGGCATGACAGGGCAGACATAGATGTTTCCACTGGCTGTTAACTCTAGAACCAGTGGACATAATGTCAGGATAAGTAATAGATCATTTACAACTGAGATGAGAAGGAATTTACTCACTCAGCCAGTGGTGAATCTTTGGAATTTGCTACCTAAGGGGCTGTGGGAAATCAATCTTTGAGAATTTTGAAGACAGAAATCAGTAGATTTTTGGAAACTTAATGGCATTAAGGGGTATGGGATAGTCTAGAAAATTAGTATTGAAGAGATGTTCAGCCATAATCTAGAGTGATGGGATAAATGGTTTGATTGGTCAAATAGGAAAAAGTAAGGACTGCAGATGCTGGAGATCAGAGCTGAAACTGTGTTGCTGGAAAAGCGCAGCAGGTCAGGCAGCATCCAAGGAGCAGGAGAATCGACATTTCGGGCATGAGCCCTTCTTCAGGAATGAGGAAAGTGTGCCAAGCAGGCTAAGATAAAAGGTAGGGAGGAAGGACTTGGGGGAGGGGCATTGGAAATGCGATAGGTGGAAGGAGGTTAAGGTGAGGGTGATAGGACGGAATGGGGTGGGGGC
Source organism: Chiloscyllium plagiosum (assembly GCF_037043375.1). Lineage (NCBI taxonomy): Eukaryota > Metazoa > Chordata > Chondrichthyes > Orectolobiformes > Hemiscylliidae > Chiloscyllium > Chiloscyllium plagiosum. The sequence goes on from NW_028270141.1 coordinate 74,033,763, forward strand.
GGAGAGGTCAGGAAGAAGATTGCAGGTTAGGAAGGTGGTGCTGAGTTTGAGGGTTGGGACTGAGACAAGGTGGGGGGAGGGGAAATGAGGAAACTGGAGAAGTCTGAGTTCATCCCTTGTGGTTGGAGGGTTCCGAGGCGAAAGATGAGGCGCTCTTCCTCCAGCCGTCGTGTTGCTATGGTCTGGCGATGGAGGAGTCCAAGGACCTGCATGTCCTTGGAGTGGGAGGGGGATTTGAAGTGTTGAGCCACAGGGTGGTTGGGTTGATTGGTCCGGGTGTCCCAGAGGTGTTCTCTGAAACGTTCCGCAAGTAGGCAGCCTGTCTCCCCAATATAGAGGAGGCCACATCGGGTGCAGCCGATGCAGTAAATGATGTGTGTGGAGGTGCAGGTAAATTTGTGGCGGATATGGAAGGATCCCTTGGGGCCTTGGAGGGAAGTAAGGGAGGAGGTGTGGATGCAAGTTTTGCATTTCTTGCGGTTGCAGGGGAAGGTGTCGGGAGTGGAGGTTGGGTTGGTGGGGGGTGTGGACCTGACGAGGGAGTCACGGAGGGAGTGGTCTTTTCGGAACACTGATAGGGGAGGGGAGGGAAATATATCCCTGGTGGTGGGGTCCGCTTGGAGGTGGCGGAAATGACGACGGATGATATGATGTATATGGAGGTTGGTGGGGTGGTAGGTGAGGACCAGTGGGGTTCTATCCTGGTGGTGATAGGAGGGGCGGGGCTCAAGGGCGGAGGAGCGGGAAGTGGAGGAGATGCGGTGGAGACCATTGTTGACCACGTCTGGGGGGAAATTTTGGTCTTTGAAGAAAGAGGCCATCTGGGTTGTTCGGTATTGGAACTGGTCCTCCTGAGAGCAGATGCGGCGGAGACGAAGGAATTGGGAATATGGGATGGCCATTTTACAGGGGGCAGGGTGGGAGGAGGTGTAATCTAGGTAGCTGTGGGTCGGTCGGTTTATAGTAAATGTCCGTGTTGATTCGGTCGCCCGAGATAGAAATGGAGAGGTCGAGGAAGGGGTGGGAGGAGTCTGAGATGGTCCAGGTAAATTTGAGGTCTGGGTGGAAGGTGTTAGTAAAGTGGATAAACTGTTCAACCTCCTCATGGGAGCACGAGGCAGCGCCGATACAGTCATCGATATAGCGGAGGAAAAGGTGGGGGGTGGTGCCAGTGTAGCTGCGGAAGATGGACTGTTCCACATATCCTACGAAGAGGCAGGCATAGCTGGGGCCCATGTGGGTGTCCATGGCTACTCCTTTGGTTTGGAGGAAGTGGGAGGATTGGAAAGAGAAGTTGTTTAGAGTGAGGACCAGTTCAGTCAGTCGAAGGAGAGTGTCAGTGGAAGGGTACTGGTTGGTACGGCGGGAAAGGAAGAAGTGGGGGGCTTTGAGTCCTTCGTGATGGGGGGTGGAGGTGTACAGGGACTGGATGTCCATGGTGAAGATAAGGCGTTGGGGACCGGGGAAGCGAAAATCCTGGAGGAGGTGGAGGACGTGGGTAGTGTCCCGAACGTAGGTGGGGAGTTAACATAGAATATAGAAAAATACAGCGCAGTACAGGCCCTTTGGCCCTCGATGTTGCGCCGATCCAAGCCCACTATCCTCCATATGCCTATCCAATGCCCGTTTAAATGCCCATAAAGAGGGAGAGTCCATCACTGCTACTGGCAGGGCATTCCATGAATTCACGACTCGCTGAGTAAAGAATCTACCCCTAACATCGGTCCTATACCTACCACCCCTTAATTTAAAGCTATGCCCCCTCGTAATAGCTGACTCCATACGTGGAAAAAGGTTCTCATGGTCAACCCTATCTAAACCCCTAATCATCTTGTACACCTCTATCAAGTCACCCCTAAACCTTCTTTTCTCCAACGAAAACAGCCCCAAGTGCCTCAGCCTTTCCTCATACGATCTTCCTACCATACCAGGCAACATCCTGGTAAACCTCCTCTGCACCCGTTCCAGTGCCTCCACATACTTCCTATAGTATGGCGACCAAAACTGCACATAATACTCCAGATGCGGCCGCACCAGAGTCTTATACAACTTCAACATGTCCTCAGGGCTCCGGAACTTAATTCCTCTACCAATAAAAGCCATTACGCCATATGCCTTCATTACCGCACTATTTACCTGAGTGGCAACTTTCAGAGATCTGTGTACATGGACACCAAGATCCCTCTGCTCATCCACATTACCAAGTATCCGACCATTAGCCCAGTACCCCATCTTTTTGTTACTCTTACCAAAGTGAATCACCTCACACTTACCTACATTGAACTCCATTTGCCACCTTTCTGCCCAGCTTTGCAACATATCTATATCCCGCTGTAACCTGACACATCCTTCCTCACTGTCAACAACTCATCCGACTTTCGTATCATCCGCAAACTTGCTCACCCAACCTTCTAGCCCCTCCTCCAGGTCATTTATAAAAATGACAAACAGCAATGGTCCCCAAACAGATCCTTGCGGAACACCGCTAGTAACTGCACTCCAAAATGAACCTTTACCATCAACTACTACCCTCTGTCTTCTTGCAGCCAGCCAATTCCTAATCCAAACCTCCAACTCACCCTCAATGCCATACCTCCGTATTATTTGCAGTAGCCTACCATGGGGAACCTTATCAAACGCCTTACTAAAATCCATATACACCACATCTACCGCTTTCCCCTCGTCTACCTCCTTAGTCACCTTCTCAAAGAATTCAATAAGGTTTGTGAGGCACAACCTGCCATTCACAAAACCATGCTGACTATCCTTGATCACATTATTCCTATCCAGATGTTCATAAATCCTATCCCTTACAATTCTCTCTAAGACTTTGCCCACAACAGAAGTGAAAGTCACCGGCCTATAGTTACTAGGGTTATCCCTACTCCCCTTCTTGAACAAGGGAACCACATTTGCTATCCTCCAGTCTTCTGGCACTATTCCTGTAGACAACGAGGACAGAAAAATCAAGGCCAATGGCTCTGCAATCTCCTCCTTTGCTTCCCAGAGAATCTTAGGATAAATGCTATCAGGCCCAGGGGACTTATCTATTTTCACCCTTTCCAGAATTTCCAACACCTCTTCCCTACATACCTCAAAGCCATCCATTCTAATTAATTGTGACTCAATATTCACATCGGCAACAATGTCCTGTTCCTGAGTGAATACTGATGAAAAGTATTCATTCAGTGTCTCCCCAATCTCTTCAGTCTCCACATGCAACTTCCCACTACTATCCTTGATTGGACCTATTCCTACCCTAGTCATTCTTTTATTCCTGACATACCTATAGAAAGCCTTAGGGTTTTCCCTAATCCTACCAACTAAGGACTTTTCATGTTCCCTCCTTGCTGCTCTTAGTTCTCTCTTCAGATCCTTCCTGGCTACCTTATAACTCTCAATCGCTCCAATTGAACATTCACACCTCATCTTTACTTAGGCCGCCCTCTTCCATTTAACAAGGGATTCCAATTCCTTATTAAACCATGGCTCCCTCAAACGACCCTTTCCTCCCTGCCTGACAGGTACATACTTATCAATGACACTCAATAGTTGCTCCTTGAACAAGCTCCACATATCAATTGTGTCCATGCCTTGAAGCCTACTTTTCCAAGCCACGCATCCTAAGTCGTACCTCACCGCATCATAATTTTCCTGCCCCCAGCTATTACTTTGCCCTGCAGTGCACACTTATCCCTCTCCATCACTAGAGTAAAAGTCACCGAATTGTGGTCACTGTCCTCAAAGTGCTCACCTAACTCCAATTCTAACACCTGGCCTGGTTTGTTACCCAGAACCAAATCCAGTATGGCCTCACCTCTTGTTGGCCTGTCTACATATTGTGTCAGGAAACCCTTCTGCACACATTGGACAAACACCGACCCATCTAACGAACTCGAGCTATAGCTTTCCCAGTCAATATCTGGAAAGTTAAAGTCCCCCATAACAACCACCCTATTACTTTTACTCTTCTCCTGAATCATCCTCGCAATCCTTTCTTCTACGTCTCTAGGACTATTAGGAGGCCTGTAGAAAACTCCTAACAGGGTGACCTCACCTTTCCTATTCCTAACCTCAGCCTAAAGTACCTCAGATGTCAAGTCTTCATCCATCGTCCTTTACACTGCAGTAATACTATCTTTGACAAGCAATGCCACACCTCCCCCTCTTTTATCCCCACCTCTGACCCTACTAAAACATTTAAACCCTGGAACCTGCAACAGCCAATCCTGTCCCTGTTCTACCCCATGTCTCTGTAATAGCCACAACATCGAAATCCCAGGTACCAACCCACACTGCAAGTTCACCTACCTTATTTCGTATACTTCTTGCATTGAATATACACACTTCAAGACACTTTCCTGTTTACAGGCACCCTCCTTTGAGATTGATGCCATGTTCCTAACCTCCCTACACTCCAGGTCCTGCACCCTAAAGCTACAGTCTAGGTTCCCATGCCCCTGCAGAGTTAGTTTAAATCCCCCCCAAGAGCACTAGCAAACCTCCCCCCAAGGATATTGGTGCCTCTCAGGTTCAGGTGTAGACCATCCTGTTTATAGAGGTCCCATCTTCCCCAGAAAGAACCCCAGTTATCCAGATACCGGAATCCCTCCCTCCTGCACCGTCCCTGTAGCCACGCATTTAACTGTTCTCTCTCCCTATTCCTCGACTCTCTATCACGTGGCACGGGTAACAAACCAGAGACAACAACTCTGTTTGTTCTCACTCTGAGCTTCCAGCCTAGCTCCCTGAAAGCCTGCCTAACATCCTCAGCCCTCCTCCTACCTATGTCATTGGTGCCAATGTGGACCACGACTTCGGGTTGCTCCCCCTCTCCCTTAAGGACCCGGAAAACACGATCAGAGACGTCACGTACCCTTGCACCTGGGAGGCAACATACCAAACGTGAGTCTCTCTCGCCCCCAAAGAACCGCCTATCTGTGCCCCAAACAATCGAGTCCCCAATAACTATTGCTCTGCTCTTCTCCACCCTTCCCTTCTGAGCAACGGGGACAGGCTCCATGCCAGAGGCCTGAACCCCATTGCTTAGCCCTGGTAAGTCCCCCCCCCCCACAAGTATCCAAAACGGTATACTTGTTCTTGAGGGGAACGGCCGCAGGGGGTCCCTGCACTGGCTGCTTCCTCCCAGTCCCCCTCACTGTCACCCATCTGTCTGCAATCTTTGGAGTTACTACTTTCCTAAAGCTCCGATCTATGACCCCCTCTGCCTCCCGAATGATCCTAAGTTCATCCAACTCCAGCTCCAGTTCCCTAACACAGACTTGGAGGAGCTGGAGATGGGTGCACTTCCTGCAAGTGTAATCAGCAGGGACAGCCATGTCATCCCTCACCTGAAACATGTTGCAAGAGGAACATTGCACTGCCTTCACTGCCATCCCTCTAAAAGTAACCTTTTAAAAAAACAAAATGCAGCACTTACCAACTTACCACAATGGGTCTTATTATTAGCATAGAGGAGGCGGGCGGGTGGAAGGCACTACCTCTGTAATGCCTCGGGTTCCTCTCCTGCGTGCTTTTTAGACTAGACTAGATTAGACTAGATTACTAACAGTGTGGAAACAGGCCCTTCGGCCCAACAAGTCCACACCGACCCGCCGAAGCGCAACCCACCCATACCCCTACATTTACCCCTTACCTAACGCTACGGGCAATTTAGCATGGCCAATTCACCTGACCTGCACATCTTTGGACTGTGGGAGGAAACCGGAGCACCCGGAGGAAACCCACGCAGACACGGGGAGAACGTACAAAGTCCACACAGTCAGTCGCCTGAGTCGGGAATTGAACCCGGGTCTCTAGCGCTGTGAGGCAGCAGTGCTAACCACTGTGCCACCATGCCCAGGTAATCTTGCGCTACACCAGCTTCCGACTGCCCCTCTGGTCGTTGTCACTTCCCCCTGCGGCTCCCGCTCTTTCTGTGAAGAGAAAAAAAACCACCGCTGCCCGCTACCGGTAAGTAATTTTAAAACAAACTGTCTCACCTTAGCTGTAGCCTTCCGGGTTCCTTTAAACTCAGCTGCTGCTCGCACTAAAAATGTTCTTGGACTAAGGGGGACAGGACCGTGTCGAGGTATGCAGAGATGAGGGTGAGAGGGTAATTGGTCAAATATCCTGTTTCTGTGAATATGTTCCTATTGCCAGAACTTGTGAATACTTTCATTTGTCAAGAGTCTATATTTTAAGATTATAACATGGTTCCACATTATTAAAGTTCCTAGCCAAGTGTGTTGTCCTTATCAATACCTATGTTATGGTAACTTCTCCTGACATTAGAAAAGGTATTTTTGAAGTTTGTTTTGATATGTGACTATGTTTACCATTGCTGTCAAGAAGACAAATGTCTGTACATGCCAGTGTGTGTTTTCCATTTTCAAAAAGAAAATTCAAAATTATGTGAATTGTTAATTATGGGATGATAATTATTTTAATAATTAGAACCTGTCCTAATAGCTGTATTTCTTTCACTGATTCCTTCAGAGCATATGTTCATGTGTATCCAGAATATCACATCACTCAACTCAACAATGTATCATTCTGCAGCACGTGCAAGGTTTAAGAAATACACTTGATTTCAGCTCCTTTATCTGCGTAAAATAGTGTTTTAATTTGAACTTAAGGAATCACAAGACAAAAGCAAATAGTGGAGATATCTACTCCCCCATTGGCCATCATACCTGCTCATCAAATGTCCACATCTTATCATTGGTCCAATAACACCTTTTCCCAATTTTATCCAGGTTGTTTTCTCTAGTGCCTGGGGGTTTAATCTGTGGTTCTTAGAAACTCAAGGACAATTAGAAGGTTGGCAATCCTACAGTTGCCATGCTATAGGACCACTCAGATCCTCCAATCTGCAGGAGACCAGATGACATCTGTGCCACCAGATTTTCCAATCAGACCTCCCAGTGAATATCTAACTGCATGTCTAGAGGAAAAGAAGGTATATGGAGTCTTCCAGGCTTTTCCTCTGATTTTCTAAGTCTGTGCAAGGATCATGCCTGTTGTCGGTATCGCAAGTCTCTGCTCCTTTCTTCCTTAGCTCCAGGGAAGTGAGTGTTCCCTAGACATATGGGAAATTTTGATCAGTGGAATTCTGCTGTCTAGAAACAGTTTTGCAGCAAATGACCTTGTCCTAACCTGGTGGTGAAGTTGTAATTCCTGTATTCACTTGACAAAGGTCAAGCAACCCCGACTGCAATAGCTGGTTAGTGAAAATTAATACTGCAGTCTTTTGTTGTATGCTTATTATAATAGCTTAAAATGTTAACAGTTGTTTTGGCATCTGATTGTTCACACGAATGAAATTGATAATCTAATTTAAAGTTATTTTGTTGCACCTTGAACAATGGAAAGAAAAGCTCATGTCAATCACTCTTGTTGTTTTCAGTTGGACAGACCTAAGTGCATTTTATGAAGAAATAGTTATTGTTACTTTGAACCTGGAATTGTCAATAATACCTTTCCAGAGAACATAGATTTTTCAGTGTATAAATAATAATGTTAGGACTTTGATTGAGAATTGGTTAACAGACAGAAAACAGAGTATAAATAATCAGTTCTTTCTCAGGGTGGCAGACTGTGTCTACTCAGGTATCACAAAGATCAGTGCTTAGGCCCCAACTATTCACAATGAATTTGCGTCCCCACACGCAAATCACTAGAACAATGATTTGCATGTGAGGACAAAATGGTATATCTTCAAGTTTGTTCATGACATGAAACCAGGCAGGAAATTGAGTCGCAAGGAATATACAAAGAGGCTTTAAACAGATTTAGAACATGAAAGATGGGATATAATGTAGAAAAATGTGAAGTTACCTAGTTTGGTGGAAAAAACAGAAATGTAAAGTGTTTCTTAAATGATGAGGGATTGGGAAGTGTTGATGTACAGAGGGACTTGGCTGTCCATGTTCATAAGCCACTGAAAGCTTACATGCAGGTACAGCAAACAATAAAAAAGACAAATGGTATTTTGACCTTTATTTCATAGGATTTGAAAGCAGGAGTAAAGAAATCTTGCTGCAGTTGTATTGAGCTTTCATGAGACATCACCTCAAGTGCATGATTTTTGCTCTGTTTCCCTTAGGAAGGGTTTACTTGCCTCACTAACAGTGCAACAAAGATTTACCAGGTGGATATCTGGGATGGTGGGATTGTCCTGAGGAGAAACACTGCCTATATTCTTTACAGTTTTGAAGCATGAGAATTGATCTAATTGAAAAGTATTAAATATTTACAGGACTTGAAATGATAAATGCAGGAAGGCTGTTTGCCTTAGATGGAGTTTGGAGGCGAGATTGGAATGTAGTGATCAAGCACCGGTGACACAGTCCCAGAAAAAGTGGTCACCCATTTAGTACTGAGATAAGAGGGAATAGTGAATCTTTGTAATTCTCAATGCCAGAGAGCTGTGAGGCTCAGGTAATAAGTGTAGTCAAGATAGCGATTAAAAGATTTCTTGATATTAACAATGTCAATGGGGATAGTGTGGGGAAATGGCCTTGAGAGAGAAGATTAGCCATAATTTAGAAATGTAGGAACAGGAGTAGTAATTCTGCCCCTTGAGCCTGGTCAACCATTCAATTAGATCTTGGCTGATGTGAGCTAACTCCATATACCCGCTTTGGGCCCATATCCCTTGATACCCTTGCTTAATAAAAAGTTATCTATTTCATACTTATCAATTCAATTATCATCAACCACCATTTGAGGAAGAGAGTTCCAAACCTCCACTGCTATTTGCGCTTTCTACCATCTCTTCCAGCCCTAATTCTTAGATTATGCCCCCGGTTCTAGAATCTTCAACCAGTGAAAGTAGTTCATTTTTATTGAACCTCTCTTTTTCTATTACTGTCCTGAAGACCTCAATTAGATCACCCCCTAACTTATTAAATTCTAGATAGCAAAAAGCCTAATTTGACAAATCTCTCCTCGTAACCTAACCCCAGGTATCATCCTTGTAAACTTGTGTTGAACTCCCTCCAAGCTCAGAGTATCCTTCCTAGGATGTGATGCCCAGATCTGCTCAACATAGACTAAGTGGGGTCTCATTAGGGTTTTGTATAACTACAGCATAACATCTGCATCCCTATACTCCAGCCCTTTAGATATGAAGGCCAGCATTCCATTAGCCTTTTAGACTATTTTCCACACCATGGAAAATGGCATTTTAAAGGGCTATGCAGCTGAACACCCAAGTCTCATTGGACATCACTGTATTTAACGTTGTGCCTTCTAAAAATACCCCGATCTATCCTTTATCAATCTGTAATCTATTTGAATGGCTGAGGAGGCTCAAGGGGCCAATAGTTTACACCTGCTCCTATTTCCTATGATCCGAGATTGAAACATAAAGATGTCAAAATATTAAATACTTTGACCGGAAATCTTTTTTATTATTCGAGTCAAGTCTGTTCAGATAGTGTTCATTGAATTTTGCAATTCAATCTTAGTCTCAACATTTCTTTTTCTCCTATGTTCTCCATAAGGTATTTAGTATTTCAATGAAAAAGAAACAGTACTGTTCGTATTTTGAACTACATCCCAGGTTTGACACGTTCTGCAGGTACTCAACAAGATAGCAGGTTGAAATTTGTTGCTACAACAAGAAATAGCAGAAAATAACATCTGTACTTCTTATTTTCACACACTGAGGATGTTTTTAATACTATCATGCTGAGTCAGAACAGTTTCTGCATCAGGAAATATGTGCATGATATAATATTGACATGTTTAAAGACAGCCTGCATGAAAGTGTTTTGGCTGTAACTATGTTGAATTGACCGTGCAGATTAAATAAGGGATATGTAAAATTTACTATAGGTTACTTAAGGTAAGGAAACCTCCTGAAACAATGTATCTAATGGAATAATCAAGTCCGTGTCAGCTTTCTGTAGAGTAATCTGCTCAGTCCCTTCATCCACTTTAACTGTCTGGTCCTGTGAAGAACTGCTGTGCTTTTCCAGCACCACTAATCCAGAATCTGGTTTCCAGCATTTGCAGTCGTTGTTTTTACCTAATGCCTATCAAATCCCTATACTCTTTCATTTTGAAATCATTGATTGCCTGTACTTCCCCTATCTTCTTGTAACCTCTTGAAGCAGGTGGTGATAGCAAACTAGCATCTCTAAGTTGATGTTGAGTAGACTCTGCGAGCTAGCATTCTGTTCCTGTGTGCAAACTGTCCTCATTGCAGCCTTTCAAAGCTAGTTGCTGGTACACAATACAGTATGTTATCTGTGCTTCCAGAGAACATTGTCAGTAAATAGGAGAGATACCAGGATGGTCAGGATGGATTAGCAGATATTTGATGAGATGAGTGTAGAGCAGGAAAAGCTTCTTCAGTGAAAATTACAAGCTGGAAATGCACTGTTTTCAGTGAAATTGAAGAGCTCCAGCAAGGCTTCTATTCTCAGAGAATGCTTTTACTGTTTGACAAGTGAATTTTGTAATTTCTTGGAAGGTGTATCACCTATTTTTCACTTCACTTATCTACAGCTGCATCTCTCTGCTGCTTTCTCTCATTGAAACTTGGGTATGACTTTTCTAACCCCACCTTGGACCTGTAATGAGTGGTAAGAGCAAAAGCAATGGAATAAGATAGTTTGAAGTACACACCCTCGATCCTAGTATACATACATCTGATTTTCAAAAAATGGTAAGCCAGCAAATGATTCAATCATAATTTTGCAAGTACATCTTCTAAAGAAAGTAAACAGTCATTTTTAAATTAGAGCAAATAATTACAATTCCATTGGAAATTATTTTTCTTAGTACTTATTTAATAAAATTATTTAATAAGTTATTTAATAAAACAAAAATATCAATCAGAAACACCATGAATGTAATGTTCATAAACATTCACAAATCATTATATTCTTTGCATCCAATTATTTAAACAATATTGGAAACTCTTATTATTTTGTGTTTAATTCTGGACAGAAATAGTAAATTGCTAAGAAAATGCATAAATTATAAATGTTGACATAACTTTCTTCCAAATCCAGGAAGGAGCTGGGGAAATACAATTAAAATGAACAAATATCATATGACATCTCATTCAGTTTAATTTTCCAGGCTTGTCAAATATGACAAGTTGAAATAAAATTACAATAGAAGAAAATTGTATTTCTTGTGAATTGAGTCTATAGTTTGGTTTTGCATCATATATATCATGATTTTTAGAAAACTGTCATTTAAAATCACTTACTTTGATATTAACAGGTGGGTTACTGAGCAGGAATGATTTTCCTCCATTATACCCTTTAACTCTTTCTTGTAGTACACGATTGATTCATTTCAATGTGTGGACCATGTAAATATTTTGTACAGTTTCGTTAAGTGTTCTCTGAATTAAATGGCTCAATATGTGCGCAACTTATAAAATCTTTCTGATCGTGGCTGCACAAGACAGAGGGAATATTGTTTTTTGCTGAATGTTTTCAAGGATGCTCCTCAAGCATGCATATCTTTTGACAGAACCCTGCCTGGAAGTCAGATTGATCGACAGCTTTGAGTTATTTTCAATCAGGGAGAAACTTGGAGCTGGTTGCAGCCCCATGGAGACTGTCACAGCAGCCAGTAGATGGGCAGATGGATGGTCTCAATCTCAATCTTCCTTCCCACCTCACCAGGGAAATAATTTTGAATGAAAAAGATCCCAGTCCCAAATAAACAGATAGCTTGGGGTGTTGTGATCAGGAAAGGAAACATTTCTGTTCATCTTTGCCCACAGGTGTGCTTTAGCGACTTTTACCTTTACCTAGAGCAATCTTCAGTTCATTTGAATTGCCAAATTTTCAGAGACTTTTGAAACCAAGGAACAACCAATTAACGTTGTATTGAAGTTAAATGTGAGCCTGCCATGCTCATTTCAATAGTATTTAAATGCTATCCCATCCTTATACTGCTTCTATTAAACCTAGTTAAAAATCACACAACACCAGGTTATAGTCCAACAGGTTTAATTGGAAGCACACTAGCTTTCGGAGCGTCGCTCCTTCATCAGGTGGTAGTGGAGGGCTCAATCCTAACACACAGAATTTATATAAGAAATGAAAGAAGTGAAACTATCACAGTATTCTAACAGATGAAAGGCTTAACAGACAATCAGTTTTTCAATGTATAATTTCAGTTACATCACACTGTAAATTTTTGCTATAAATTTTGTGTGTTAGGATTGAGCCCTCCACTACCACCTGATGAAGGAGCGACGCTCCGAAAGCTAGTGTGCTTCCAATTAAACCTGTTGGACTATAACCTGGTGTTGTGTGATTTTTAACTTTGTACACCCCAGTCCAACACCGGCATCTCCAAATCCTGTCTATTAAACCTAGAAATGCACAGTTTGGAAGTGAGTTAAGGTTCTGTTTAAGATTTTAATAATGGTTTTATCTCACATAGTTCCAAACTTACGTATGTATGAGTTAGCAGGAGTAGGCTACTCGGCCTCTTGAGACTGCCTGTCATTCAATAAGATTGTGGCAAATCTGATTTTCTACACTCTTGTCTACCCACAATAGCCCTTCACCCCCTTGCTTATCAAGGATCTACTACCCCGTGTTCTGCTCCCCTCACCTACATAATACACCCATAATACATGACATAGTGGAAGTAAACTAAGGATTATTTTCCAATTCATTTGGATATCTAAAAGAAAACCCGATGATTATGTGGAATTCTGATTTGAAATCTTGCAATTGGTTTGCCTATAAAAACCAAACAGTTGCACAGAGTTATACTTAATCCTGTTTCGTTGCTTGCTGGCAGGTCACATTGCAGTACTCACACTATCTGCCCAATATAAACATAGAGTCATAGATTGTAACATTTTGTACAACCTGGTTATTATAACAATACATTTATATCCAATGCACATATTGGGCAAATAATTGAATCAGCAAGGCGGCATGTGGCTCAGTGGTTAGCATTGCTGCCTCACAGAACCAGGGACCCAGGTTTGATTCCAGTCTTGGGTGATGGTGTGGAATTTGCACATTCTCCCCATGTATGCGTGGGTTTCCTCCAGATGTTCTAGTTTCCTCCCACAATACAAAGATGTGCAGGTTAGGTGAATTGGCCATGCTAAATTGCCCATCGTGTTCAGGGATATGTAGGCTATGGGCATTAGTCAGGGGAAATGTAGAATAATAGACTAGGGGTGTGGGTCTGGGTGGGATGCTCTTCGGAGAGTCAGTGTAGTCTTGTTGGGCAAATGGCCTGTCTCAAACTGTAGGGATTCGATGATACAATGATACATTTTTGAATAGTGTATGTGAAAGTCGATTAAAGGTTTACAGTTAGAATTTAATGCTAGCATGCTTATGTATGCTCCGACAGAATGAAAGCCAGATGGAACAGTAACAGAGTAAAACTAATCCATTGAAGTATTGTTCCCTTGACGTATTACTGAAGGAAATGCAAAAAAAGGAAGGTTACTCCTTTCAGAGTAGAGGGTTATCCTCCAATCAAGAATGAAGGAAAATGCATGAGTAAAAATGCACTGCCAATTTTAAGCATTCAATATTTGGAATTTCCCTTCAGGCTTTCTTGCAGTTATGTTTTATTTTGTCCAACGTAAATGATGGTACTGCTTAACTTACAAACCAAAGTAATTTCTTGTTTTCACATGTTATAATCAGGACTTGTTAACTCTGAATATTAGGTACTGTCCTTTGAAATTTAAAGATTAGATTAGATTACTTACAGTGTGGAAACAGGCCCTTCGGCCCAACAAGTCCACACCGACCCGCCAACTATCAATTTATTTTAGTTTAGCCACGTTAACCTAACATGCAGAGTTTTGAATATAAAAAACTTGACGACACAGGAAGAAACAATTTGTTTCTATGCTGGCTGACAGACAACAATATAGCCTAATCCCAATTTCCAGCTTTTGATTCATTTAGTTACATGTTACAACATTTCAAGTTCATAACCACATACCTTTCTAATTGATGAATGTTTCTGCTTCTACAGGCAGTGAGTTCCAGATCCTCGGCACACTCTGGATCAAAATAATTTCTTCTCAAAGTACTTCTAATCTTCCAGCCAGTTACTTTAAGTCTATACCCCCTGGTATTGACCTTCCTGCTAAGGGAAATAGGTGATTCTTAACAATGCTAATGAGCTTTTCATGTTTTTATCCACTCAATTAAATCCACTCAGTGTCCTTTGTTCCAAAGCAAACAAGCCTATTCAATCATCCCTCAGAATTCCCTATTCCGTTCTTTTACTTTGTATTGTGTAATAGTTAGAAATAAATATGATGATTTGCCAGCTTCCTAAGGGGCAAGTACAAGATCATTTGGATGAACATATATCTTCACAGTGCACAATTAAGGTTTTGCAATAAGGAGAGTGCATGAATTTCAGGCCCAAAGAAATTGAAAGTCAACAGCAGTTAAATTTCAAAATTCAAGCTACATTAATCCAAGTGTCGTGTGGAGTTATTATTGGGCTAAAACTTAATCGAAAATTAACAGTGAGATCATATACCATTATTACTGTGTATATCAATCACCAAGTTCAGGGGAAGAAAAGATCGAGCCTGAGTTGCATCTGTCTAGAACTTGTTAGTTGGTTTATGTGACTGTTTTCTTTTTACAAGCAGCATCCACTCAACCTGTTGGTTTCTCTTAAACATTTGCTGGATTTTCACTTCAACTGTCAGTTAAACTCACTGCAGAAAGTTAGGACTCATACTTAACAGTATATGTACATGCAATGTGTTCATTGTCAATATAATGACAATTAAGCTTTCCAACCCAAACAAGGTACATTTTAACTGCAGGCTCAATCCTACAGGTAGTAAATTCTTAAAGATTTTAAAACTGTTTTAAAAATGATTTTAATGTTTTGGTTTTCCTTTTCCTTTCTGTCTTTCATTTAGTTAACTAGATTTATATTTGATTGCTTGTTTTGTACGTGATTTGACTTTATTTCAATTTCTGTTGTTTCTCTTTTTCTGTATTGGTTCAGATGCTTGTTTTGAATTGAGTTTGTCTCAGTAAATGTTTCAATAGATATGAAGTATATTAAAGTTATTCAGTCAGAGAAATTTGTTTAAATTTTCCCAGCGCTTGAACAATGGTGAGTTAGTTGGCAATCAGAAAAGTTAGATTCTGATTGTTGTGAAGAATAAGTTTGATTTTCCACTCAAACTTTGAAAGGCAAGATGAGAATCTTGCTACTGAGTGGAGAGGGGCCTCATCTTACCTTGTTTGTATGCAGTTGGCTCTTCCAATCAGCAGCAAGGAGAAACTAGATGGCAGCAATTTCTCAAAATGGTTACCTGACAGCTGCTGTTCACCACACGTTCCTACATGGTCAGTAGCCCCCCCAGTGACTCTCTACAGACAGCAACTGCCTGTGCCCTACCATTTCTCCCACTCCATTTAAGGGTGTTCTCATTGGCATTGTGTAACAGGTGATAAACTTCCTGAAGATGAATTTCTCAGGGGAGACTTTGCAGTCTAGTCAAGACCAGACAGCCTCACCACATACAAATATGGGTACAGTTCTCCACTTGATTGCTGCACTTTGGAATGCACTGACACCTTACATTGCAATGTTGCTTAGGCCACTTTGTGTGTAGGGACAAGCACCAATCTCATGCATTGGAGTAGGATGCATCTATGTTTTTTTGCTTGCTTTCTTAGCATTCACTCATTTTGAGCCTACTAGAATGCCCACAGCATCTCAACCTTACCTTGTATTTTGTGCTTTGCCACCTCATTCAGAATGTACAACTCAACAGTACTTCTGTGTTACTTGCTTTTAAGTGAAGACATGAAGCAAGGTAGTCATTAGTGATGAGTCAAGGGGATGGACACAGTTTGGCACTGTACTACATCACATCTACTGTATGTGCCAGCATATAACAAGGCAGCAACCTGCAGCTGGTGGTGAATAGCCTCCACATGAAAATCCCATCAAGATGCAGAGGAGTTATAGATGACCCAAAGTCTTTGATGCTATTTCCTCCAGATGAACAAAATCTATTGCCACTGGAGATTGAGGATGTCCCAGGACACAATCACACACTAGGTCATCTGCTGGATTGGGATTTGCAGTCAGAATGAGTGGCCATTTGATCCCATTGGCCAATGGTGTGACAACTGTGCTAATTTTTTATGCCGCTGACGGCTTTCAAGAATCAAATGAGAACCTGCATGGGATCTCTGAATTCTCAACATTCAAACATATCAAGGCTGTGACCACTCATACTGCTTTATCTTGTTGGCCCATTATAAAGTCAGTACTGGTGCCCAGGCAGTATCCTTTCTAAACAAAGGTGGCCTCCCCCAGGTGCATGGCACCATAGGCTGTACAGGTGTCGCAATGAGAAAGCCATGTCATAATATGACAGACTTTATCAATAGAAAAAGATTTCATACCAACAATGTACAAGTCATAGAGTCATAGAGATGTACAGCACGGAAACAGACCCTTCAGTCCAACTCGTCCATGCCAGCCAGATATCCCAACCCAATCTAGTCCCACCTGCCAGGACCTGGCCATATCCCTCCAAACCCTTCCTATTCATATACCCATCCAGATGCCTTTTTAATGTTGCAATTGTACTAGCCTCCACTACTTCCTCTCGCAGCTCATTCCATACATGTACTACCCTCTGAGTGAAAAGGTTGCCTCTTAGGTCCCTTTCATATCTTTCCCCTCTCACCTTAAACCTATGCCCTCTAGTTCTGGAGTCCCCCACCCCAGGGAAAAGACTTTGTCAATTTATTCTATCCATGCCCCTCATGATTTTATAAACCTCTATAGGGTCACCCCTCAGCCTCCGACATTCCAGCATCTGTGATTATTGGTACCACATCAATACCCTTGAAGCTGCCCTGATGTCTGTATATTTGAGAACTCTCATATTCCTGCTTTGATTCAAGAGCTGAATGCCTTATAAATGTGGTTACTGGGAGACAAGTGCTACCCTCTTCAAACACGGCTGATGACTCCATTACACATCCTCTGACTGAGGCTGAGTGTAATAACTACAATACAACCCTTTCTTCCACCAAGGCCATTGTGTAGCCTTCTAAAGATGAAGTTCTTGGGGAAGACCTTGCAGACCAGCCCAAACCGACTTTTTTTAAAAATTCCTTCAAAGGATGTGGGCACTGGCGGTTGGCCAGCATTCATTGCCCTTGAGAAAGTGATAGTGAGCTGTCTTCTTGAACCGCTGCAATCAACCTGCTGTGAGTTGGCCCACAATGCTATTAGGGAGGTAATTCCAGGAGTTTGACCCAGTGACAATGAAGGAGTGGTGATTTGTCTTCAACTCAGGATGATGAGTGGCTTGGAGGGGGACTTGCAGATGGCAGTGTTCCCAAGTATCTAATTCCCTTGCCCTTCTAGATGGAAATGATTGTGGGTTTGGAAGATGCTATCTAAGGAGCTTTGGTGAGTCTCTGCTGTGTATTTGTAGATGACTGCTCCTATTGAGCATTGGCAGTGGAGGGAGTAGATGTTTGTGGATGTGAAGCTAATCAAATTGGCTGCTTTGTTCTGGATGGTAAGTAGGCTGGAAGAACACAACAAACCAGGCAGCATCAGGAGGTGGAGAACTCGACATTTCGGGTGTAACCCTTCTTCAGATCTGGGAGTGGATGTAGGGGGAACTGCAGATAAAGGGGGTGGTGGGAGCAGGGTGGTGAAGTAGGTATAGGTGAAGATAGGCAGAGGGTACGACCTGGTCATTGGGAGGAATGAATGTGGTAAGTGGCTGGGAGGAGTAGAAGGGAGGCGGATGCGCTGGGAAGGGAGTTGGGGGACAGGAATGGAAGGGAGGTTATTTGAAATTGGAGAACTCAATATTGAGTCCTCTGGGCTGTAGGCTGCCCAGGTGGAAGATGAGGTCTTGTTCTCCAATTTGTGGGTGGTTCGTTGTGGCAATGGAGGAGGCAAAGGATGGTCATGTCAGAAAGGGAGTGGGAAGGCGAATTAAAATGCGCAGTGACTGGGAGGTCCAGTTGGTGCCAGTGGGCGATGCTGAGATGCTCAGCAAACCAATCCCTAAGTTTATGTTTGGTCTCCCCAATGTAGAGAAGACCACATTGGGAGCACCTGATGCGGTAAACTAGGTTGGAGAAGAGGCAGGTGACCCTCTGTCTCGCCTGGAAGGACTTTTTGGGGCCCTGGATGGAAGTGAGAGAGTTGGTATACTGACAGGTTTTGCATCTTTTCTGATTGCAGTGGAAGATACCTAGGGTTTTGGGGGGGGCGGCGGGGGGTTGGTGGGGAGAGTGGCGCAAACCAAGGACTGTGAAAGAGAACGGTCCTTGCGGAAGGCAGAAAGGGGTAGGGAGGGGAAGATGTTCTTGGTGGTGGGGTCTAATTGAAATTTAAGGATGATGCGTTGGAAGTGAAGACTGAGGTGGTAGGTGAGGACAGGTGGGTTTAGAGCAGTGGAACAGGGAATGGAGGTGGTGCAGTGGAAGACTGCCTGGATGACAGAGGGAGCAAAAGCACAATATTCGAAATAGATGGATATTTGGGATGCTTGGGAGTGGAATGTCTGCTCATCCGAGCAGATGAGCTGGAGGAATTGGGAGAACGGGATGGAGTTTTTGCAGGATACTGGGTGGGTAGTCTAGGCAGCTATGGGAGTCTGTGGATTTGTAGTAAATGTTCATCTGGAGACTGTCGCTGGAGATGAAAATGGAGAGGTCAAGAAAGGGGAGGGAGGTGTCCGAGATGGACCAAGTGAATTTGAGGGCGGGTTGGAGGTTATGGGAGAAGTTGATGCACTGCTCCAGTTCAGCCTGGGTGCAGGACGCTACGCCGATGCAGTAATCAATTTAATGGCAGAAGAGTTGGGGCACAGTGCCTGTGTAGGTACCCAAGAGGGACTGTTCGACATCGCCGTCAAAGAGGCAGGTGTAGCTGGGGACCATCCGGTTGCCCATGTCCATGCCTTGGATTTGGAGGAAATGGGAGGAGTTATTGAGAGTGAGAAGGCAAGGCTGAGGTGGGCATTGATGGAGGGGGTCTGGATGGGTCTGTTAGAGAGGAAGAAGTGGAGGGCCTGGAGGCCATCCTTGTAGGGTATGGATGTGTAAAGGACTGCCCATCTATAGTGAAGATAAAGTGCTAGGAGCCGGGGAACTGGAAGTTACTGAAGAGATGGAGCTCGTGGTTGGTATCACAGATGTATGTGAGAAATGCCTGAACCAAGGGGGAGAGGATGAAGTCAAGGTAGGATGAGATTAGTTCAGTGGGGCAGGAGTATGCTGAGTTAATGGGTTGGGGTAGTTGGGCTTGTGGATCTTGGGGAGCGGGTAGAATCGGGCAGTATGGGGCTGGGGACTCTGAGTTTGGAGGCAGTGGAGGGGAGATCACTGGAGCCAATGAGTACACGGACAGTGTGAGTGATTTTGGCCTGATGGGTTGCAGTAGGGCCTTGGGCAAGGGGGAGGTAGGATGTGGTTTCGGATTGCTGGCGTTTGGCCTCTGCAACATAGAGGTCCAATCTTCAGACTACCACCGCTCCGCCTTTGTCAGCAGGTTTAATGGTGACCCAGAGATTGGTGCGGAGAGAGTGGAGCGCTGCACATTCGGAAGTGATGAGGTTGGAATTGGTGAGGAGGGTGGAGAAATGAAGGTGGCCAATATCACGTCGGCACTCAGCAATGAAGAAGTCTAGGGTGGATACAAGGTCAGCCGGGGGTGACCAAGTGGAGGAGGAAGCTCCTCAGATGGAGGTTGGGAGTTTTTGTCAAAGAAGAAGGTGCAGAGGCAGTGGAAGAAGAGCAACACATTGTGGCGGGTCGGGAATTTGTTGAGGTAGGGATGGAGAGGTTACCAATGTGAGCCCTTTCTGAGGACAGACTATTTGGCCTCAGAGAGTTCAAAGTCAGGGGGAATAGTGAATATGTGGCAAGGGTCAGGGATTCTTTTTGTGGGGAGGGGTGGGGGGGTGAAGGGTGATGGCATGTGGTGGGTGAGGTTGGATGTGGTGTGGTGGGGAGAGTGGCTATGGGAGAGAAAGGAGATTGGGAGGGGGATGGGCTGGGGAGTGAGAAGGGGTGCAGGGAGATGTGGTGAGGAGGGAAAGGTGGAGGGATAAGGTACATTGTGGGGGTGGATAGCTGAGGAGGGAGAGCTGGTGTGCTAGCTGGCTGAAGTTCAGCAGTAGGACCCAGGAGTTACCATGGGAAATGTCATCCCAGTCTTGGTTGGAGATTGGGCTGAGCCAGAAGTGGAGGCAGAAGCTGAAGGAAGTTGAGTCTGGTCAGAGTGTTGTTGTCCGCAGAATCCAGGGCAGCATTGCAGGAGATGTCTAGAGTGGAGACGGAATTTGCAGGTGATTACTTGGGCATCCTGGGAGTGATCACGATGACCCAGGTACCGATCCGTAACAAGAAGCTGCGTCCGACCCAGAAGTAGCTTTGGGCTGGAGAGGCTTAGTGCTGGATGAAGTCTTCATCTGGGTAATGGCAACGGCACCAGTGTGGGGCAGGGCCTGGAACCAAGGCGTGAATTTCGAATAACAAGCAAGTTCAGGATGGTGTAAAACTTTGAGTGTTGTTGAGGCTATACCCATCCAAACCAGTGAGGAGTATTCCATCACCGTCTTGACTTCGGCATTGTAGATGGCAGACAGAGTTTGGGGAGTCAGGAGGTGTGTGACTTGCCACGGGATTCCTAGCCTCTAATTTGCTTTTGTAGCCATTGCGTTTATGTAGTGAGACCAATTGATCTTCTGATCAATGGTAACCCCCAAGATGTTGATAGCGGGAGATTGAGTGGTGGTAACACCACTGAATGTTAATGGGTGGTGGTTAGATTCTCTGTTTTTGGAGAGGGTGATTGGCATTTATGTGGCATGAATGTCACTTACTAGTTGTTAGCACAACCCTGAATATTGTCCAGTTCTTGTTACATTTGAACATGACTGCTTCAGTATCTGAGGAGTCACAAATGGTGCTGAGCATTGTGCAGTGATTGGCAAAAATCCCATATTACAATGGAGGGAAGGTCATTAATGAACAGCTGAAGATGGTTGGGACTCAGACAGTCCCCGAGGAGCTCCTGAAGAGATGCCCTGGAGCTGAGATGACTGACCTCCAACAACCACAACCAACTTCCTATGCATCGGATAGGACTCCAACCAGAGAGTTTGCCATGATTCCCATTGGTTCTATGTTTTCTAGGGCTCCTTGATGGTACACTCAGTCAAATGCAGGCTTGATTTCAAGGACTGTCACTCTCACTTCACCTCTGGAATTCAGCTCTTTTATCCATGTTTGAACAAAGATGTAATGAGGCCAAGAGCTGAGTAGTTCTGGCGGAACCCAACCGGGGCATCACTGGGTAGGTTATTGCTGAGTAGGTGCTGTTTGAGAGCACTGTTAATGCCACTTTCAATCACTTTATTGATGTTTGAAAGTATAGTGATGGAGTAGTAATTTGCCAGGTTGGATTTGTCCAGCTTTTGGCATCCAGGACATTCCTGGGCAGTTTTCCACATTGTCGGGCAGATGCCAGTAGATGCCAACTGTGTACTGGAAAAGCTTGGCTAGGGAAGCAGCAAGTTCTGGGGGACAAGCCTTCAGTACTATTGTTGTGGACCAGCCCAGACCCCTCAAAATATATTAAGAAGGGACCCTAGACTGTGACTTTTTCATACATTGAAGATAAATGCCAGGTGCTGTGTTCAAGATTCGATTGGTCAAACTGCTCGATGTTAAGCCAAAAAAATTATTCAAAAACTATAGTTAACCTACAACAAGGACTGATTCGGGGATAGTCAACATGGCTTTGTGCGTGGGAAATCATGTCTCACAAACTTGATTGAGTTTTTTGAAGAAGTAACAAAGAAAATTGATGAGGGCAGAGCAGTAGATGTGATCTATATGGACTTCAGTAAGGCGTTCGACAAGGTTCCCCATGGGAGACTGATTAGCAAGGTTAGATCTCATGGAATATAGGGAGAACTAGCCATTTGGATACAGAACTAGCTCAAAGGTAGACGACAGAGGGTGGTGGTAGAGTATTGTTTTTCAGACAGGAGGCCTGTGACCAGTGGAGTGCCACAAGGATCAGTGCTGGGCCCTCTACTTTTTGTCATTTACATAAATGATTTGGATGTGAGCATAAGAGGTACAGTTAATAAGTTTGCAGATGACACCAAAATTGGAGGTGTAGTGGACAGTGAAGAGGGTTACCTCAGATTACAACAGGATCTGGACCAGATGAGCCAATGGGCTGAGAAGTGGCAGATGAAGTTTAATTCAGATAAATGCGAGGTGCTGCATTTTGGGAAAGCAAATCTTAGTCGGACTTATAAACTTAATGGTAAGGTCCTAGGGAATGTTGCTGAACAAAGAGACCTTGGAGTGCAGGTTCATAGCTATTTGAAAGTGGAGTCGCAGGTAGATAGGACAGTGAAGAAGTTGTTTGTATGCTTTCCTTGATTGATCAGAGTATTGAGTACAGGAGTTGTGAAGTCATGTTGCAGCTGTACAGGACATTGGTTAGGCCACTGTTGGAATATTGCGTGCAATTCTGGTGTTCTTCCTATCGGAAAGATGTTGTGAAACTTGAAAGGGTTCAGAAAAGATTTACAAGGATGTTGCCAGGGTTGGAGGATCTGAGCTACAGGGAGAGGCTGAACAGGCTGGGGCTGTTTTCCCTGGAGCGTGGAGGCTGAGGGGTGACCTCATAGAGGTTTACAAAATTATGAGGGGCATGGATAGGATAAATAGACAAAGTCTTTTCCCTGGGTTCAGGGAGTCCAGAACTAGAGGGCATAGGTTTATGGTGAGAGGGGAAAGATATAAAGGAGACCTAAGGGGCAACCTTTTCACGCAGAGGGTGGTATGTGTATGGAATGAACTGCCAGAGGATGTGGTGGAGGCTGATACAATTGCAACATTTAAGAGGCATTTGGATGGGTATATGAGTAGGAAGGGTTTGGAGGGATATGGGCTGGGTGCTGGCAGGTGGGACTAGATTGGATTGGGATATCTGGTCGGCATGGACAGGTTGGACCGAAGGGTCTGTTTCCAAGCTGTACATCTCTATGACTCTATCTATGACTCTAACAAAAAGGAAGAACTTAGAATAACTTAACTCTGTTGGAAAATGTAACAGAATCATAGATACAGCAACCATTACTAATTAACTGTTTTAATCTAGTAACATCCCACAAACACACCCTTGACAAAAGGCAAATTCAAAAATCAAATTTTGTCTCAAATGAAATCCAGCAGCCGAGGAAGATAACCCCCAGCTTTTGGCTGTAATCAAGAGAGGGAAAGATTGCTTCCACTACTTCAAGACTCCAATAGCAACTGCTGCTGAAAACTAAAAACTAAAAATTGCTGGGTCTGTGGATAGGAGCTTCACCACACCAATTCAGGCTGCTTCTATTGTTCCAGCTTTAAAAAAAACACCCAAGGCTTCACAAGTTGTTTATTTTCTCATTGACTACTTGGAACTGTTCCCCAATCTCTCTTTCTCAAAGAAACCAGGACAAAACACATCTTTTAAAGCCACACCGTCATCACAGTATTACCAGAATGTTGTCGCAGCCCATAGCCTTTGCAGTATCCACAGCCTCCAGCCGTTCCTTGATATCATGTGGAGTAAATCAAATTGGTTAAAGACTGATATCTGGAGTTTTTGATATATGGATACTGGTGATCTTTGGAGGACTGTGCCACATAATCCTTGCATGCTGTGCACTGCACAACTGGAGCAGGCAAAGAGGGATGTGATAGATTCTGAAGGGCTGGGAGAGCAGTAGCCTTCCGAGAAGAAGCATCACTTTAAGCATGATAGAGCGGTGCAGTGACAGATGTAACAAGCCAAGTAGGACTTAATTGACACCCACTTTGAAAAGATCTAAATTGGGTGCAGTGATTATTCACTGATTATAAATTTGATGTTAATTGAAAGCACCAACTTATCCCTATAAGAAACTGTAACTCATATTGTATACACAATAGCAGCAGCAGAATAGCTCCATATAGCATGGACTCCTCAGCCTCGGAGCCTGTTACTTATCTGCTCAGTTTGCCTTTACTATTTTCTTTTCCCCTTTTTCTGTTTTTAAGGTCTTTCTGTTAGTATATGTACTATAGATACGTTCAAATTCACTTATCTTCATTTTGAAGGCTTCAGCCGTGAACTTTTCCTGAGTGGCTGTTGCTTCTGGCGGTCTTTCTCGACATGTTGGTCTTGGCCTGGGGTGCGGTCTCTGATGGAGCGATTGTCCCAGTTTGCGATCTTGGCAGCTGTCCAGCTTGAATTTAGATCATCGTTGAGTGCTTCTGGCTTGGTTTTTCTGATGTCTCATCGTTTTGTTATGTCCATGGGTGGAGGCCCAGCGATCCGATGGCCTAGCATTTTCTTTTTGACTGGTGTTCTTGGTGGTGGTATTTCTTTGGAGGCTTTCAGCCCAGTGATGTGGCATCTCAGTGTTTCAGTTTTTGTCCCGTCATGTCATTCCCATTGTGGATCTGCTTTCTTCAAGACCAGGGACCTTTAAATGGACTTTGTTGAATTCTTATATTTACTTAATTTTACTGAATATTGTAACTTTTGATTTTATCATGACTTCTGTCATTATAGGAGCCATAGTAGGGCGACTTAGAACACTTTTCATTGTATTTTTATTGTTAAAATACATATGTCAATAAATTCTAATTCTATTGTTTTTCCTTCATTTTTCCTTTTGTTATATAAAAGTTAACATTTTCAATTATTGAACATAGAACATAAAAGAATACAGCGCAGTACAGGCCCTTTGGCCATCGATGTTGCGCCGATCCAAGCCCTCCTAACCTACACTAGCCCACTATTCTCCATATGCCTATCCAATGCCCGCTTAAATGCCCATAAAGAGGGAGAGTCCACCACTGCTACTGGCAGGGCATTCCATGAACTCACGACTCGCTGAGTAAAGAACCTACCCCTAACATCTGTCCTATACCTACCACTCCTTAATTTAAAGCTATGCCCTCTCGTAATAGCTGACTCCATACGTAGAAAAAGGTTCTCACAGTCAACCCTATCTAAACCCCTAATCATCTTGTACACCTCTATCAAGTCACTCCTAAACCTTCTTTTCTCCAATGAAAACAACCCCAAGTGCCTCAGCCTTTCCTCATATGATCTTCCTACCATACCAGGCAACATCCTGGTAAACCTCCTCTGCACCCATTCCAGTGCCTCCACATCCTTCCTATAGTATGGCGACCAAAACTGCACACAATACTCCAGATGCAGCCGCACCAGAGTCTTATACAACTGCAACATGAGCTCAGGACTCCGGAACTCAATTCCTCTACCAATAAAAGCCAGTACGCCATATGCCTTCTTCACCGCACTATTTACCTGGGTGGCAACTTTCAAAGATCTGTGTACATGGACACCAAGATCCCTCTGCTCATCCACACTACCAAGTATCCGACCATTAGCCCAGTACCCCATCTTTTTGTTACTCTTACCAAAGTGAATCACCTCACACTTAGCTACATTGAACTCCATTTGCCACCTTTCTGCCCAGTTCTGCAGCTTATCTATATCCCGCTGTAACTTGCCACATCCTTCCTCACTGTCAACAACTCCTCTGACTTTTGTATCATCCGCAAACTTGCTCACCCAACCTTCTAGCCCCTCCACCAGGTCATTTATAAAAATGACAAACAGCAATGGTCCCAAAACAGATCCTTGCGGAACACCGCTAGTAATGGCACTCCAAGATGAACCTTTACCATCAACTACTACCCAGTGTCTTCTTGCAGCCAGCCAATTCCTAATCCAAACCTCCAACTCACCCTCAATGCCATACTTCCATATTTCTTGAAGTAGCCTACCATGGAGAACCTTATCAAATGCCTTACTAAAAACCATATACACCACATCTACCACTTTCCCCTCGTCCACCTCCTTAGTCACCTTCTCAAAGAATTCAATAAGGTTTGTGAGGCACGACCTGCCCTTCACAAAACCATGCTGACTATCCTTGATCACATTATTCCTATCCAGATGTTCATAAATCCTATCCCTTACAATTCTCTCTAAGACTTTGCCCACAACAGAAGTGAGACTCACCGGCCTATAGTTACTAGGGTTATCCCTACTCCCCTTCTTGAACAAGGGAACCACATTTGCTAGCCTCCAGTCTTCTGGCACTACTCCTGTAGACAACGAGAACATAAAAATCAAGGCCAATGGCTCTGCAATCTCCTCCTTTGCTACCCAGAGAATCCTAGAATAAATGCCATCAGGCCCAGGGGACTTATCTATTTTTACCCTTTCCAGAATTTCCAATACCTCTTCCCTACATACCTCAAAGCCATTCATTCTACTTAATTGTGACTCAGTATTCACATCGGCAACAATGTCCTGTTCCTGAGCGAATACTGACGAAGTATTCATTCAGTGTCTCCCCAATCTCTTCAGCCTCCACACGCAACTTCCCACTACTATCCTTGACTGGACCTATTCCTATCCGAGTCATTCTTTTATTCCTGACATACCTATAGAAAGCCTTAGGGTTTTCCCTAATCCTAGCAACTAAGGACCTTTCATGTTCCCTCCTTGCTACTCTTAGCTCTCTCTTCAGATCCTTCCTGGCTACCTTATAACTCTCAATCGCCCCAATTGAACCTTCACGCCTCATCTTTACATAGGCCGCCCTCTTCCATTTAACAAGGGATTCCAATTCCTTATTAAACCACGGCTCCCTCACACGACCCTTTCCTCCCTGCCTGACAGGTACATACTTATCAATGACACTCAATAGTTGCTCCTTGAACAAGCTCCACATATCAACTACGGCCTTGCCTTGAAGCCTACTTTTCCAAGCCACGCATCCTAAGTCATGCCTCACCACATCATAATTTCCCTGCCCCCAGCTATAACTCTTGCCTTGTAGTGCACACTTATCCCTCTCCATCACTAGAGTAAAAGTCACCGAATTGTGGTCACTGTCCCCAAAGTGCTCACCTACCTCTAAATCTAACACCCGGCCTAGTTCGTTACCCAGAACCAAATCCAGTATGGCCTCACCTCTTGTTGGCCTATCTACATATTGTGTCAGGAAACCCTCCTGCACACATTGGACAAACACCGACCCATCTAACGAACTCGAGCTATAGCTTTCCCAATCACTATCAGGAAAGTTAAAGTCCCCCATAACAACCACCCTATTACTTTCACTCTTCTCCTGAATCATCCTCGCAATCCTTTCTTCTACGTTTCTAGGACTATTAGGAGGCCTGTAACAAAACTCCTAACAGGGTGACCTCACCTTTCCTATTCCTAACCTCAGCCCAAACTACCTCAGATGTCGCGTCTTCATCCATCGTCCTTTCCACCGCTGTAATACGATCTTTGACAAGCAATGCCACACCTCCCCCTCTTTTACCCCCACCTCTGACCCTACTAAAACATTTAAACCCTGGAACCTGCAACAGCCAATCCTGTCCCTGTTCTACCCATGTCTCCGTAATATCCACAACATCGAAGTCCCAGGTACCAACCCACGCTGCAAGTTCACCTACCTTATTTCGTATACTTCTTGCATTGAAGTATACACACTTCAAGCCACTTTCCTGTTTACAGGCACCCTCCTTTGAGATTGATGCCGTGTTCCTAACCTCCCTACACTCCAGGTCCTGCACCCTAAAGCTACAGTCTAGGTTCCCATGCCCCTGCAGAGTTAGTTTAAACCCCCCCCAAGAGCATTAGCAAACCTCCCGCCAAGGGTACTGGTGCCCCTCAGGTTCAGGTGTGGACCATCCTGTTTATAGAGGTCCCACCTTCCACAGAAAGAACCCCAGTTATCCAAATACCGGAATCCCTCCCTCCTGCACCATCCCTGTAGCCACGCATTTAACTGTTCTCTCTCCCTATTCCTCGACTCTCTATCACATGGCACGGGTAACAAACCAGAGACAACAACTCTGTTCGTTCTAACTCTGAGCTTCCAACCTAGCTCCCTGAAAGCCTGCCTAACATCCTCAGCCCTCCTCCTACCTATGTCATTGGTGCCAATGTGGACCACGACTTCAGGCTGCTCCCCCTCCCCCTTAAGGACCGGGAAAACACGATCAGAGACATTACGTACCCTTGCACCTGGGAGGCAACATACCAAATGTGAGTTTCTTTCGCCCCCACAAAACCGCCTATCTGTGCCCCAAACTATCGAGTCCCCAATTACTATTGCTCTGCTCTTCTCCACCCTTCCCTTCTGAGCAATGGGGACAGGCTCCGTGCCAGAGGCCTGAGCCCCATTACTTACCCCTGGTAAGTCGTCCCCCCCACAAGTATCCAAAACGATATACTTGTTCTTGAGGGGAACAGCCACAGGGAGTCCCTGCACTGGCTGCTTCCTCCCAGTCCCCCTCACTGTCACCCATCTGTCTGCAATCTTTGGAGTTACTACTTCTCTAAAGCTCCGATCTATGACCCCCTCTGTCTCCTGAATGATCCTAAGTTCATCCAACTCCAGCTCCAGTTCCCTAACACGGTCTTGGAGGAGCTGGAGATGGGTGCACTTCCTGCAAGTGTAATCAGCAGGGACGTCCATGGCATCCCTCACCTCAAACATGTTGCAAGAGGAACATTGCACTGCCTTCACTGCCATCCCTTTAAAACTAACCTTTTTTTAAAAAAAACTGGGTCTAAAGAATAGAACAAGCAAAATACAGCACTTACCTACTTACCACAATGGGTCTTATTATTAGGTTAGAGGAGGAGGGCGGGTGGGAGGCACTACCTCTGGAGTGCCTCGGGTTCTTCTCCTGCATGCTTTTATAGGGAAAAAACCTACCCAGGTAAGCTTACGCTATACCTGCTTCCGAGTCCCAGCTGCCCCTCTGGTCTTCGTCACTTCCCCCTGCTGCTCCCGCTCTTTCTGTGAAGAGAAAAAAACCCACCGCTGCCCGCTACCGGTAAGTAATTTTAAAACAAACTGTCTCACCTTAGCTGTGGCCTTCCGGGTTCCTTTAAACTCTGCTGCTGCTCGCACTGAAAATTATTTGAGAAGGCTTTCCAACATTTGATGGTGTCACATCGAACAATAACAAGGTTTATGCCAAGCTGGGCATTAAGAAAAGAGTAGCACTCCCTTAGGGAGGGTTCTAAGATGGTGTAGCTGACCATACTGACCATGGTATTACCATGGGTATCTTGTTGCAAATAACAGTAGATCAAACAGGTGCTGATGTAAAATAGCAATACGTACAAATGTGAAGTATATATATAAAAACATAAGAATTAGGAGGAATAGGCCATTTGGTCCCCCAACCATGGCCTACCATTCAACAAGATCATCGCTAATCTGGCCAGGCTTCAACTCTTCTTTTATGCCAGCACAGTATAACTGTCAAATCCCCGATATTTCAAACATCTACATATCTCCTCTTTAAATACTTTTAATGATCGAGCTGCCACAACTCTCAGGGCTAGAGAATACCAGACTTTTAATATCTTATTCGGTAATTATGTGTCCTAGTTTGAGGACACACACACACACGTGGAAACATCTTCTTAATATCCACCCTGTCAAGCCCCCTTAGAATCTTGGATGTTTCAATGAGATCACCCCATATTCTTCAAAACTCTCTTTGAATAAAGACCCAAAGTGTTTAGCATTCCTTGATAAATCAGCCCCTTCATCCCAAGAATCACCCTAGTGAATTTCTTTTGAACTGCCTCCAATACTGGCATATCCTTTCTTAAATGCAGGGACAAAAAAACTGTCCACAGTACAATAACCTGTACAATTGTAATAAAACGTGGACTTCAGAAGCCTTTCTCTCTTGTTTCTCTCCCACTGCATGTACTGTGAAGGGTTATTTGAGGCTGGTAGCAGTTTACTAATGCATGGCTGGGCTTGAAACATGGCACCAGCAGTGAGAATCCCAGAAAGAGCTGACATTGGTGAGTACTTCCATTGGTGAGTGAATGATAGATCAAGTACAGCACCAGAGTGTTGAAACATAAGAATGATGTTAGCAGTGGAAAACTTGAATCGTGTGAGATAAATCACCAGAGCTGAGAGCAAAACACTCCATGAAATGTCCTTAATTTGACACTTCATTGACTTCTGTTAAAATTCAACCCATTCAGGTCAGAGCCCAGCACACATATATAAAATGTTAAATAATAATAGCACATTAATATGGAATTTCAGAACACTTTTTCTTGTAAAGAGTAAGAAAGATAATTTCTACTTGAGACATTGTAAACATACTTTAAAAAATCTGATAATGTGACAGTTTGATGTGCAAACAGGACAGTGATCCTGTGAAAGTATAGAATAAATATAATGGTAAAGGTGATTAATAGAAATTATTCTGTAACTTGTCTTTGGGTATATTAACAAGATCGTATCTAGATACTTGGGCTAGTGAAGTAAATTTGGAGATCAAATAGAACTGAGACTCACATTTGAGAATTATTCAAAACAGAAGAGTAAAAATCTAGAGGAGCAGAGTCTTATTGAAAGGCTTCAAATTATCGAGTACAGTTATAAACAAATTTGTAAAATCTGCCCTTAATACTTAAATATATATTCTGCCAGCGGCGTCAGAGACTGAGAGGTGACCTTATAGAAGTTTGTAAAGTCATGAGGGACATGAATACAGTGAAGAGACAACGTCTTTTTCCTGGGGTGGCAAGTCCAAAATTAGAGGAATAGGTTTAGGGTGAGAGAGGAAAGATTTAAAAAGGACCTGAGAGGTAGCTTTTTCATATAGAGGGTGGTGCATTAATGGAATGATCTGCCAGAGGAAGTGGCAGAGGCAGATACAATTAGAACTTTTAATAGACATTGGATGGGTATATGTTTCTGAAAGGCTTTAGATTGATATCGGCCAAATACTGGCAAATGGAACTAGGTCAGATTAGGATGTCTGGTCAGTACGGATGAATTGGACTGAAGGGTCTGTTTCCATGCAATATGTGAAATAACTCCACAGAGGTCAGTGTTCCGTTGCCAAGTCACCCTTTATTTTGCATATGGAAAGTCCTTGATGTGGTCCGGCTTCCTTAGAGCCAGCTCTCAGAATGAACAGAACCTCTGACACTCCCTGTTTTTATTTTTTTACACATATGGAGAGTCCAAAACACTGATCCAGCTCCCTCAGAGCCAGCTCTCAGAGAGAACAGAACCTTTGACGCTTCTTTTTTGTTTATTTTTCCATGTATATGTCGGTGTAAGACACAGTGGAAAAACAAAAGTGCATAAAACGTTATTCATTTTCCACCACCAGGAAGAAAGGAAAACCCGAATGGCCAGTGACATGCAGTGCCCTTCTCTACGCAGGACAATGCTGTGTGACACTTCTGTTTTCATCCTTTTCTCCCTGTTTTTTTTTATTTTATTAAACAGTACACGTAACAAACAAACAGTTAACAATGAACAGCAGTTTATAAGAAACAGTAATTTATAGGGGAAAGTGGCGGCAAAGCCAAACGCAAAACCCCAAACCGCACTGCACAACTAGTTCACAGGGAAAAGAGCATGAACCTCCAATCCCACCTTATCATTATCAAAAAGGAAACAATAGACGCAGTCACATACAAACAGTCTGATAAATCAAACAATCTGATAAATCACACAATAAAACAGTGCATATAACACAGACATCCCGGCAACCCAGCAAACCACTCATCCCTCCCAGCTTCTGACCACTCAACAGCAGCCCGCCCCGACTCTCCTTCTATCTCTCGGTCCGCTCCATGGCCCTTCTTGCTCTCAGTTTGCCCTGATGCACCTTCCAGCCACCTCTAGGACAGCCCGTCCTGTTTTCCCACCCTGCCCAGGACGACAACAATCAGGATGGCCTACCCACCTTCCAGGTCCCCTAACCGCTCTTCTGTGCCTTCCAGCCACCCTTAGGACAATCCACCCCAGTACCTGGCCAGGGTGACAGTGCTGAGAATGGCCTACCCGCCTTCCAACTCTCGGTATGCCCCTACGTACCAACTGGTTCGCACCCACCCCGATGCGCTATCCGGCCTATGGGCTGACAGATGTTTGGGCTGTGTCTCGACCAGCTCGTCCTCCTTCCTGGGATGGCGGCGCACAGGCAGTCCACAGGCCTTCGGGATCTCGACTTGCCCCTACACGCCTTCTGGCTCTTGGCCACTCCGACACATCTTCTGGCCACTTTTAGGACAGCCTGTCCTGACTATCCCTTCTTGGGACGGCAGTCCTCAGAACAACCTACCCACCTTCCGGATCTCGGGGTGACCGGTATTGGGTTGGCTTACCCACCTTCTCACTCTCGAGGTAACAGCTTTCGGGACGACCTATGAGCCTCCCAGCTCACAGTAGGGCCTGCCAGACCCAGGGACACACAAGACAGTGCAGGATATAAACCCAACAAGCAATAAGATGGAGTCAATTACCAATAAACAGAGTCCTTTCTGGTACACAGAGGCCATTACCATAAACAATTCTCTTCAGAATGCAAAGTCCATTCCCAGGAACAGAGTTCACTCCAATATACAAAGTGCATTGTCAGAAATAGAGTCCACTCCAGTATGCACAGTCCATTGCCAAAAACAGAGTCCACAACCAAAGGCAGAGTTCATTCCTGAAGGCAGCAAATACACATTCCACAGCATACACACAGATGTTCAGTCTCCATAGAGGCCTGGTCCATCCACAGAAGACCAGGCCCACACTCAGGATCACAGTTCATTGTGAAGGTGCAGTTAACTCACAGGGGTTTGGTCTCCTCCGGAAGGCAGAGTCCACTCCAGAATGCAGCAAATGCTCACCTCCCAGCACACACAGGCATTCAGTCTTTACAGAGCCCTAATCTACCCACAGGGGGCCAGGCCTACCCAAAGAGGAACAGTTCATCTGGTAAGGTACAGTATCTCACGTGGATCAGTCCAAACACCAAAAAGATGAAGACACATGGAAAAATAAAGAAAACCAGAATGCAAAGGGCTAAGCCCTGCCACAAAATCAGCATAATCCTTTCCTCAAAGTAAAAGAAAAGAGTAACACACAGGCTGTAACCAGCCAGTGAAACAACAGTTCCTTAATGAGAACTGAAACACATTGACTGTGAAGATCAAGCAGTTTAGAATTCATTTCTCAATAAAAAGAAGGAATAGCAATTAACAAACTGGCTTTATAAATCAGCCAGTTCAGGAGTCAGTTTCCCCCCAAAAAACCAGAAACCAACAGCAGCACAACACACTGGATTGGCAGCCAATTCAGAGTTGGTCCCCTGACACAAATGGAGAGTCCTTGACACTGATCGAGCTCCCTCAGAGAACAGAATCTCTGACACTTTGTTTTCTTTTTCCATGTGTGTGTCGGTGTAAGGCACAGTGGAAAAACAAGTGCATAAATATTTATTCATATTCACCACCAGGAAGAAAGGAAAACCTGAATGGCCAGTGAAAAGCAGTGCCCTCCTCAACGAAGAGCAATACTGAGTCACACTCCTGTTTTTGTTCTTTGTATTAAACAGTACAAGTTATAAACAGACAGTTAACAATGAATAGCAGTTTACAAGAAAAGTAATTTACAGGGGAAAGTGGCAGCAAAGCCAGACCCCCAAACCTTGCCGCACCACCAGTTCACAGTGAAAAGAGGACAAATCTCAAATCCCATATTATCAAAAAAGAAACAGTAGATGCAATCACATACAAACAGTCCAATAAACTGAACAATAAAACAGTGCATATAACACAGACATGCTCGGCAACCCAGCAACACAGTGAGGTCTGCCAGACACAGGAGACAGTGCAGGTGATAAACCAACAAGCAATAAGACGGAGTCAAATACCAACAGACTCCCTTCTGGTACACAGAGTCCATTACCATAAACAGTTCTTTTCAGAATGCAGAGTCCACTCCAGTACGCAGAGTGTATTATCAGAGATAGAGCACTCCTGTTTTCTTCCAAAATTCTTTTTACACGTGTTGAGCTATTGTTCAGATGACATTACACTCAACAACTTCACGATAAAGAGCAAGAAGCTCGAAATAATTTTACAGAATCTCAACAAATTCTCACAGTATTCCTGTTTTTGTTTTTTTTACAGAAATAGATGGTCAGCTGCCTCTAGCAGGTTGAGTTCAGCAAAAGCGAGTCCATACCAGCAGAAGTGTAGAGCTGAGAAATAGAAGTCGGTGTGGATTGGAATTTAGAAACGGCTTTGACTATTGCCAATACTAATAACAGAAGATGCAACAGTGGATTATTTGAAATGTTTGACTTAAGACTAAACTGGGACAATTAGCAGATAAATCTAAGGTAGAAATAAAAGTAGGTTTGTATTCGATTAAATAGTAATCCAGCATTTAGAGTTTAAAAAGCCAATAATTAATGTTTCACCACTACAATTAGCTACAGTTCAAAAAGAAATGAGAAAAGCATTTTGAATTTGAGGAAAGAGAGAATGAGTGTGAAGTTAGAAGAGGAGAAAGAAAATCCAAGAAATGGAAAGACGAAAAACATTAAGAGAATGAGAATAAAAATGGAAAGAGATGGAAATAACAACACTTGAAATGGAAAGAGAGGAGCGGGGAAAAGGGAAGGGAAATGGATTTCAAAATCTTGAACTCCAAAGAGAGAGAGAACATGGCCTGGCTCAAGAGGCTAATATCCTGTCACCAGTTCCCCTTTATATAGATGTAGGGGGACCTTGACATTGATCCAGCTCCCTCAGACCCAGGTGTCAGAGTGACAGAACCTCTGACACTCCTGTTTTTTTTAATTTCTTTTTTTTTCTTTCTTTTTATTTTTTTCCCCAGCACCCATGTTGTGTGTGTGCAGATGTGAGACACAGTGAAAGACACAAGGTGCACAAATCTTTATTCAGTTTCCACCACCAGGAAGAAAGGAAACACCCAAGGGGCCAGTGACAAGTGATGCCCTTCACATCAAAGGGCAATGCTGTGTGATCAAGCATTCCTGTTTTAATTTTTTTCCCTTTTTTTAACCCCTACACTACCGCCTAACTGCGGTAGTGCTTATTTTACCCCACACCCATGGTGTGTGTGTGTATAGGTGTGAGACACAGTGAAAGACACAAAGTGCACGAATCTTTATTCAAATTCCACCACCAGGAAGATAGTAAAACACCCGGATGGCCAGTGACAAACACTGCCCTTCACATCAAAGGCCAGTGCTGTGTGATCAAAACAGTGAAGGGGAGGGTAGGGACTAAATCAAAATAGAGTTGGAGGGAGAAATGATGCACTCCACTCCCTGCGGCGCCCACCTCTCCCTGAACAACTCCAGGGTGTTGGTGGACACCGCGTGCTCCTTCTCCAAGGACACCCAGGCTCTAACGTAACCACGGAAGAGGGGCAGGCAGTCGGCCCTAACGACCCCCTCCACGGCCCGCTGCCTGGACCTGTTAATGGCCAGTTTGGCCAGGCCCAGGAGCAGACCCACGAGGAGGTCTTCAGACCTGCCCTCCCTCCTCCGTACCAGGTGCCCAAAGATCAGGAGCGTGGGACTGAAGTGCAGCCAAAAACAGAGGAGAAGGTTTTTAAGAAAATCAAAAAGGGAGTGCAAACGCCCACACCCAATATACACGTGGTCCACGGACTCCACAGCGCCACAGAACAAGCAGTTGGGCTGGGAGTCCATGAACCACCGCAACCTGCGGTTGCAGGGACTGCTGCATGCAGCACCCTCCACCCCGTATCCCCGGGAGCATTCCTGTTTTTTTTTCTTTTTTTTCTCACAATAGGCAAACACCCAAGTGGCCAGTGACAAACACTGCCCTTCACATGAAATGGCAAGCACACCTGTTTTTTTTTAGGAATCTCCTGTTTATTTTTCTTTTAACCCACCACACTATCACCTAAGTGCGGTAGTGCTTATTTTTTCCCCAGCACCCATGGTGTGTGTGTGCAGGTGTGAGACACAGTGAAAGACACAAAGTGCACGAATCTTTATTCAAACATTCCTGTTTTTTGTTTTTTTTCTTTTTTTTATTTACCTAAGTGCGGTAGTGCTTATTTTTTTCCCCAGCACCCATGGTGTGTGTGTGCAGGTGTGAGACACAGTGAAAGACACAAAGTGCACGAATCTTTATTCAAATTCCACCACCAGGAAGAAAGGAAAACACCCGGGTGGCCAGTGACAAACACTGCCCTTCACATCAAAGGGCAGTGCTTTGTGATCAAAACAGTGAAGGGGAGGGTAGGGACTAAATCAAAATAGAATTGGAGGGAGAAATGATGCACTCCACTCCCTGCGGCACCCACCTCTCCCTGAACAACTCCAGGGTGTTGGTGGACACCGCGTGCTCCTTCTCCAAGGACACCCGGGCTCTAACGTAACCGCGGAAGAGGGGCAGGCAGTCGGCCCTAACGACCCCCTCCACGGCCTGCTGCCTGGACCTGTTAATGGCCAGTTTGGCCAGGCCCAGGAGCAGACCCACGAGGAGGTCTTCAGACCTGCCCTCCCTCCTCCGTACTGGGTGCCCAAAGATCAGGAGCGTGGGACTGAAGTGCAGCCAAAAACAGAGGAGAAGGTTTTTCAGAAAATCAAAAAGGGAGTGCAAACGCCCACACCCAATATACACGTGGTCCACGGACTCCACAGCGCCACAGAACAAGCAGTTGGGCTGGGAGTCCGTGAACCACCGCAATCTGCGGTTGCAGGGGACTGCTGCGTGCAGCACCCTCCACCCCAGATCCCCAAGAGAAAGGGGGAGGACTCCTGCGTAGAGAGCCCTCCACTGGGGATCCCCACCGCCCAGTGGCAAATGGGGTATAGCACGTTTTTTTTTTGTGTGTGCAGGTGTGAGACACAGTGAAAGACACAAAGTGCACGAATCTTTATTCAAACATTCCTGTATTTATCTGTCATCCAGGACTCCCTGATTGGATCAGATTAACAGCCCTGATCAGGTAACTCATATTCTATTAAGTCCACGTGGTGGCCTCGTCACAATCTCTATGACTCTGTGAACATTCTGGCGGGGGAAATCATTCCGTCCATTTATTGTTGCATTAAAATATAATAACTGAGAATTAAATAAATATCAGATAAATATTTTCAATTGTAATTCTAATTGATACTACGTCTCCTGGAAATATACCATAGCATTCAACATTTCAAGTAGTAAAGGGTGTAATTCGTGATTTGAATTTGTTTTGCTTTGGGGACATTAAAACAAATGTATTGCATTTAACTTATTTTTGCATTGTGCACAGACTAGTCTGTCAATTGTTGTCATCGTGTTGCAAAACAAGACTCTGAGCCAGTGATTCTTTCAAAGACATTTTGATTTATTTGAACTAATCACGCCCAGTGGCGAAATAAGAATTTCCATTTGGGAGAAAATAAAATTTTGTTATAGCAGCTTTTCAATTATTTTGTAATAGTGAAGTGGTAATCTTAGTTATTAATATTTCTTACAATCTGTAGACTGGTCAAAAACAAATAAGGTGAAATGCACTGGTCTTGTTGTTAAGTAAAATGGTAGCAGTTTTACAGCCAACTGTGGTAACGATGCCTGTTGATGATCACAGGCTGTACACAGAGTTGCTTAGACTGCCCAAATTAGGCCTTCAGAGTGGATTGGGAAATAAAGCCAAGAAATATACCAGATTTTAAACTGGATGCAGTTATGTGCAAAGCAAAATGAAGAACAATTTTGAGTTCCTCTTACCATCCTGCACTCTCAGTTTTATATTATTCTTGGGGCACCGGGTCACCAAACGTGATGCTGGTGTGGTGCTATTTTAAAAAGTGCAATACAGAGACAGAACTAACATTTTCAACAATGAAAGGAAATTAGTCATTTCTGGACACCAAGCTAAATGAAGTTATGTTTTACAATTAGTACACTGTATCTACCTTCATTCCATTGCTGTGCTGTGCACCAGAAGGCTAATATGTTCAGGCATGACAAAACAAATATACTGCATTGAATAACGTTACCCTTCTAATAAAAAAAGCACATATATCATACTGTCAACTCAAACAGCTGTTTGAAAGCTAATATTCTGTCTGTCAAATACTTATATGTCAACTACATTTGAATGCAGAAGCATCTGTTGACTGACTTAGCTGTTAAATGAGGGATCTACATATTTGCAAATCTAACATGGAGGAGTAAAGTTCATCAGGCTATTTGGTTTAAAGCAAGCTTTTACCTGTACAAAGCCACAAGATTATTTTATGTTTGTTGGTATTGGCAAATAATGTTGAATGGTTCCATGGCTTACGGTTTGAATTACAATAACTATTCAGGCGTTAGACAGTAATCTTAAGTCTCTCAAAACTCAATATAAATTCAACTAAAGACCAATGATGAGAAAGTTTTATTGATAGCCAGTAAGGATCATCTATAAATTTTAGGTCTTTATACTGGTGCAGATGATATAAGAAAATAAGGATTTGAGCAGGATTAAACTCTATTACTTTTTGCACCTGTTCTGCCATCTAGTTAGATCATGGCTGATCTCAAATCCTCTTTCGCTCCTTCATTTCTTTAGAATCCTTCAATCTCACCCTTGAATATATTCAGCAACTAAGCACAACTCTTTTAAGTGGAGAATTTCAAAGATTTACAGTCCTGTGAGTGAAGACATTTCTCCTAAACTTAGTCATAAATGGCTAACCACTGAGACTGTGACCCCTTTCTAAACTCTCCTCCCAAATTCCTGTCAAGCCCTTTAAGATTTTATATGTTTCAATGTGATCACCTCTCATTCAAAACTCCACAGAACATTACATTTCCACTCAATGTCTCTATATATGGTCATGGTCTAAGCTCAGGAATCAATCTACTGAATGGTCGTGCACCTTCTCTCAGGTCAGTATACCCAGCCTTAGAAAAGAGAAGTGTTATTGAAGGAATGGCTCACTAAGGTGCTGTACATTCACAGCAAGATTCTCTTACTCTTATATAAAGGCTAACATTCCATTCACTTACCTCATTATTACCTGTAACAACATGTTAACTTTCCATGTTTCAAGTACGCAAGGTTACCTGAATCCCTCTATAGAGCAAGATTTAATCATTTCTAATTATTTAAAAAGTATTGGGCTGAATCTTACCTTTTCTGGCTAACTACAAGTTTAGTGATGGACACAGTGCAAAGATGTCAGAGAAAGGAAAGATAGCACCATGATTCTGTAACAGGGATGGAGATTCTAGTGGATGGAGTTGCACAAAGGAGAGGCATTCTTCTTCTGAATTACCAACAGAGGCCACCAAAATTAACCACCAAAACCTGGTGTTATAAGAAGGTCAATGACCTTGTCTGCTCTGTTAGGGTAAGTGGCAGTCTGTTATCTGCTATCTCACACTCACTCACTCTGTCTCTGCTATTGCACCCAACAAGACTCATGCATTGGCCACTCTAACAATTGCCTTCAACATCTTCCCTTACTTGCTGTCAATCCCCTAACCTCCGATACTATAAGTATTGCTTACTTGCTTGCCTGGGATACCTCACCATCTTTGCCCCACCTACACTCACATTAATGGCTATGCCATCCAATCCTACCCTTTCTCTCAATCCAGGAGAAGACCATATATAGTCGGGCAGAAAGGTCCCAGATAACTGGAGAGAGCCCATTGTTATAGTCCTCAAACCCCATGAGAAGAGAATCTTGGCCCTTGCACAAGAAGATCTGGACCTCTCCTGTGAGGATGGTAAGACATAATGTCTCAGCAACCAAATTAAAAACCACTTTATTCCACTACACTTTCACAGTAACCCCACTTACAGGTACCTCTGGGACGTCCACCACCTTTGTGGAGAAACACTAGCTCCATCAGATACCACATCATTGATTTCTGAGAATACCAAGACCTCGGAGAAAGCATCAGCATGGCTGCCTCCTGCACTGCCCACCAACTCAAACACTGACACTCGGTAGATATGTCAGTTTGACACATTTGGGAACACATCTGGTCACATCTCACTGTGATAATTCCACAGCTGGCTGAGGGAGAAATGCCTGCATTCAGGGACTCCCTTCACAAGCACTGTGAGAAACAGGAGCAGCAGACAGGAATATGGGATGCCCAGAGACTGCACAAATGTAGTTATGCTATGAGGACCTAGTTACCCCATGCATGTCAACATCTGGCTGGACAGATTGGCAGTTGCTATGGTGAGTCAGGTTAGGGTCTGTAGAGAGGCACATGCATCTGCACTCCATTGGTCCAGCCAGTAGTCCTCAGGACAGAAGGCATGGGGTCAGAAGGACGGGGAACCAGGTGGATTTGTATAAATTTGATTGTCTTTGTAATACATCTGTTTATATGGCTCTCTATGTAGCTCCAAGTGTAATTGTGTCAGCATGATGCCTAACATCATGTCCAGACAGACTGCACCATTGATCACTGTGTTGAGAGCCTGCTGTGCTGTGTAGAAACAAACAAGGTGTATATAAACCTATGGATTCTGCCCTAAAACATCGTTACGTTTTCTCTGGCCCCAAACAGTTTAATGTAATTAAGTTCATGTAGGTGAATAGTGATGTCTCAGGCAAGGAGGCGTATAGCTAACAGGGAACCAGTCGACTCACCAAGAATTAGGGGACCTGCAGGTCTGTGTCATATACAGCGCATGGTGCTGTGTGTAATGTTCCTGACCTTTAAAGGGCCTGACTTGCAGTCCCCTCCCTCACACGTGGAGATATTTATCCCATTCATTCTGAATGTAGTCAAACCATTTCCTTTACACTGCATTGTTTCCATTTCCAGTACAATGAATGGAATCAATGTGTCTTCTTCAGCCATTGGATTCCAGCCTCCTCATTTATATGTCAGTGAGGCCCCAAACATTCTGATCTCCTTTCCATGAACTGCATTGGCCTCACACCTATCCATCTTCCGCCCACCCCTGCCCCAGCCTTAGCCCCAGGCATATGAGGTAACCATACCAGGTGTGGTCATACACTGTGTCCTCCCCCCACTTAAAGCCAGGGTGCTCCTGACAGTGGATGACTGTGATCCCATGTTACCCCAATCACATACATGCTGCACATATCCCTCTCTTCACAATTGTTGACTCCCCTCCCGCCCCAGCTTGCAGTTTCCAATCCTATTGAATAGGTTCCTGAATCTCCTTCCTGCAGCAGCATCAGTCCCCCTTGTACCCCTACCAAACCCTTTTACCCATAGTATCTGAGGACACACCCAAAGGACTGACAATGGCCCACCCCTTGAGCAACCTGGCTGAACAGTCACAGATGTGAAATACCCAGGCCCCAAACCTGGGTATCTCCCAAAGGGTGGTAACCCTACCCTTTGGACTAGAGAGTCACTATGGAGCCACAAGGCTGACCATGACCCATTCATCTGACTGCAAAGACACAGACCAGCTGCCTTAGAATACTCTAGCTGGATGTCTGACTGTGACCAATCCTCTGGACTAATATCAGAGGCTGCCCTTGACTTACTGAGCTGGGAGCCCTAACTGACAGGTCTGGAACAAGTGCAGTGAGGGCTACTCCTTTTTGAGACATGGTTGCCTGTTGCTGCTTGCAGTGAGTTTGCCTCATATATTTCTGGCATGTTTTGCAGGTGTAAGATTAAGGTTGCATGCTGCCGTAAAGCAAATTGTCGGTGTCGTTGACTGAAGACTACTGACCAGCAGCTCCCTGGTTATGTAACTGTGCTGTGTTATGGCCAGACCCCCTCAAAATATTTTAAGAATGTAGCCTGGATCCTAACTTTTTCTTATTTTAAAGGCAGATGTGAAGTGGATATTATAGGTGTGATGCAGCTGGTCAAACCACTCGGCTTTAAACAAAACTGAATTTATTTAATTTCTACAGTTGAAACATGAGCAAAAGAAAAATGGAATCTAGAATAACTTAACTACTGGAAAACTCAACTGATCTTTCGCAGCAACTTAATTAAGGAGCTGTTGCATTTCCTGTAACATCCCATAAATACCTCTTAGCAAAAGGTAAATTTGAACACAGGTTCTTACAGGCAGGAGAGTTTTCACAGAGAGAAGCCCGTCAAGAATCATCTGCTGAAGCGTGGAATCTTTTGCACTGTAGCAGCGTCTGTGCTACAACTATATCAAACTGGAAGGAACCTGAACTGGCAGAACTAGCCGCTCCCCTGCCATTGTTAAAGCAGGGTGTTTCCAGACTTTTCGGCACCTTTGCCTTTGTGACTTCACTTTTAAAAATCTTAAGGACAAAAAAATCTTGTTAAAGTGACAGCATTGTCTCAGCTGATAGGTGTAACAGGGCAAATTCACAGGAAATTGGATGGGAAGAATGTCAGATCAGCTATTATTCTAATGAATAGCAGAGCAAGCTCAAAGGACCGAATGACCTCTGTCCATCCTTATTTCTT
This sequence comes from Chiloscyllium plagiosum, assembly GCF_037043375.1. NCBI lineage: Eukaryota > Metazoa > Chordata > Chondrichthyes > Orectolobiformes > Hemiscylliidae > Chiloscyllium > Chiloscyllium plagiosum. The sequence continues at coordinate 74,076,090 of NW_028270141.1, forward strand.
ACCTGTTAAGGCAAGACAAGGCAGGAATAGTGGAAGCATGAGGGTAGGCACTAAGTGAATAAGCAGTGAGACAGCAAGAGAGCAGCCCTGAGATTTAACCTGGTCTAATTTATGAGCTGAGTCCCGGTGCATGAAGTGTCCCTGCAGCATCTTTTCAGTGCTAGTGGCCAGTGCACCCTGGAGTGCATGTCTATACTTCCAAAGCAGCCTACAAAAGAATCAGCGAGCTGCCATATTGGTCATGAGTGATTGGCAAATGCCAATGTCCTTTGCCAAGGGGTGATACAGATGTCTGACTTTGTCTTCCCACTGCTCAAAATATTTTGTTTTGCTTTGTGCGTGTCCATGTTGGAATTTTAAAAGAGGGTAAAGGTTAAGTCACATAAATTAGAAATCCCTACTTTTACTGTTTGAGTTAACCTTTCTGGGATAATCCTGGTACATTAGCAGTTTTCGGGACAAAGAGTTGCGGAGCCTTTCATGAGCTTGCACAATATACTGTGAGAAATGATCTGATCATGATAGCATTATCTAACAGGATAGCTTTGATAAGCCCAAAATAAAGCATTAATGGAAGAAGTTATCAAGTTGTCAGTACATTCAATCTTATAATGTGTGAACTTTTAGGAATCCAGAGTGTGTATTGACCAAAGCAGGTTTGCAGTATATAATAGTAGAGAACCGCCTCGCTGAATATAGTATAAATATCAGGTGTCCATTTGAATTGGTACTCTTGCACATTATTCTGTTAAGTGTAAGATGAAAAGCTTCAATGAATGTGGTTTTTTTTTGCATACAAAAGTAGAACCAAGTTTGGAAATCAACAAAAGAGTTCAATTTACTGGTAAATTAAGAACAGGGAGCTTCTACTGAATTTCTTCAAGAATATATTATATCCAAGATTGTGCCGGTTTTCATTTCCAAGTAGAAGGACAATGCTAAAGTGATATACAATCCCAAAATTGAACAAACGTTTGTGAGATGAGATTGAGGAGATTGGGAATAGGGTTACTTATTTGGACTGTGCCCCATGTTGAGCTTGGTCTGAAGAGGGCAAATTTATTTTTCAATATGATCTTTTGGTGTCACTATATTGTTTCAAGAGATGACTGCACTATAAACAGTACCCATTTAAAAAACGTCTGCATCGTAAACCCACTTAAGTGTGTACAGCACTAACGTAAAGTGATAAGTTGGTCCTTGTGTATGGTTTCAATCAGTGTGCCATTATTCCACAACAAACAGGAAAAATTTGGATGAAAAAGGAGTGAGAATATGAATTGCCAACAGATGTCCCAATGGCTTACACAAGGAACACAGCTTATTTGTGTGGGGCTCATCCAGATCCTGTATAAGTGATGAGATGAAGAGATGCCTGCAAAGAAATAACACCCACATTGTACTGCCCATAGAACAAACTTTGAATGCATTCCTCAACAAGAAAACCTTCATAAAGAGTTAAAATATGTGTGCTGATCCAATAGATCTTTTGTGTGGTTTCATCATCAAATCATGTGAACCTATTAATATACAAACATTATAATTAAAGTATTCTCACAGTAGACCAGTGCAAAATACTATAATAATAGAGTAAGCTCATTTAACACCTGAAGTGTATATTGTAGCTAAGCCCCTCACAGCTATTACCTTAGAAGAGGTAGCAGAAAGCTATCCCTTATGAGGGGTACAGATCTCTCACCCACAGTTTGTCTATTTCTTCAAGGAATCACTGCAAATCCCGGGTCTGGTCTCCACTCCACATCCTTCCTATATCCCGGTTGTGCTTTCAGACCTGACAGACGAAAAGTTATTGGACTTCCATTCGAGCAACATAAATAGGTACAAGGGGCATATTAGACACAAGCAAAGTTTCCAGAAGGCAAACAAATGGAATAAATATTGAAAAACACTTTTAAAATAACACTGATTAACCTTGTACTGGCAAGCATAGCTTCTGAAGAAGTCTGCAGTCATTTTGAATTTACAAAAAACCTTTATTGACCCAGATTTGTCTTGGGTGTTGTATAAATACCTGCATAAACCTTATGCACTGAATGGCCTGTTTCTGTGCTCTAAGTACTACAGTTCTCAATAGATATCACTTGCAGTGAATGCACTTCTAATCCAAACTCCAGCGGACATATTACATTCAGCAGAAATTTATAGAGTTTATGTAGGGTTTTTGGCTGTAAGATCCTTAATGGAGCAATTTATGTAAAAGTGACCAATTAAAAGCACTGGTAACCCTCATTCACACATGTATTGCAGTGGTCAAATAGATAGTCCCTGTTAGAAGTTCTTGAATGAGTTAACATACCTCAATCTCGCATCTGAATCTGCTCATACTGTAGTTCATTCTCAATGGGCTTAGTCATACCCACTGCCTTTGTACTTGTTATTACAACACTTATGCTCTGAGTACTCTTTGGCTCCTTTCCCCTCTAAATGACGAGCTGTAAGGTGTTTGTCAGTGATCACAATGCCTTTGGTTCCCCCAGAACAGAACCAAAATGCAATACAACTCATAATTTGGTTCACCCTATCTAATTTGACAAGTGCTTTTTTTTTCATATTTGACCTTTCACAAGACATTAACAATCCACTTTTATATTGCCTTTTCATTTGTATTCTTGAGTACATTCTTGAGTAGATTTGAATGATTCTGTAATCATCCACTTCAATCATTCTTTGAAATGCATCACTATTTTTTCAATAAAATAAGTGAACAGAAGAAAATTATGCCGTAAAAATGCACCATGACAATTAGCTGATCTTTTAGAGTGATGCACTAAAATCAGTGCTGTAGTCAGATTTAATTATTTACATTCACTATTGAAATTTACCAGGAAGTTCAATACTGTTACTATAAGTAGATATAAATATTTATATGAACATACATATTTATTCAAACACTGAGCTCCACAATGACATGGCACAAGTTTTCGCTTCTTACTTCAGATGTAGCATGCTGACATAGCAGGGCATATTAACCTATCAGCTTGGATTTCCATTATGAGCTCCCAGCATGAGAAGTTTGGTACTGGAGGCAAAAATTCATTCCTATATTATTGCTTAATGGGAATTTTGGAAACACTGTATTTCTTGTGTATACAATGAGATCCCATTTAGGTATGCAGTAAATATTTTTGCAGAAGTCAATATGAGAGTTCTGAATTCTCTTTTTCAAGGAAAATTTTCATTTCATGGAAAATGAAATCATCTTGTGGGGTACTGTAATTTCTAAAACCCGGCATATATAAATCTACCAATTCAATACTTTTCCTGGAACATTTTTGGCATAAATTTACTTCTTGACCCTAGTTGTGTCAGATACATTTATGGAAGGACATTTATTTTCTAGCCTTCAGGAACACTGTGTGCTGCTACTCCAGATATTTTCTAGAGCTGTCATTTATATTGTTTGCTGATTTCTCAAATGGATTTAGGACGTTAGAAAACCTCATAGATTTCTGCTCCTGCTGCTGCTTTCTATCAGTGCTGAAGTCATAAGGAAGACATTAACCTGTCAACATCTTTGATGTACAGTTTTTGTTGTCCAAAACCAGTGATTACATCTAGGTCTTGCTGACAGCATGTCATCCTCCTTTTGAAAATAAAGGTATGGTGACATTCATCTGAAATTAATGTTCTCTTGCATCATGTTAAACAAAGTCTCACCTTCACAATTATTACATAACATTGTCAGAGTGAAGTAGGTGTTTAAAGGTAAAAAAAAGTACATTAAGAAAATGTAACCAAAATGTTATAAATGGAAGTAATTTTAATTAACCACAGAAATAGAAATTGTTCAGTGTTTCAACCTATGCTCATAAGATTAGAAAGGTCACAGCTTAGAGGACCAAAAGCTCTGCCAATAATTTAACATCAAACAAAGGTGCTTTGAAGTTTTTTATGTTACTAGTTTGCAAATACTTTGATATTAAAAAAATTGTCAACATCATTGAAAGCCCTTGGGGTACATTCATCTACTTATTTTAATAAAATTATTTCTTCAAATAGAACTTGTGATTTTTAAATCATTAACAGAGTGCCAGATTTTTCAAACCTTTTGGATGTAATTGCTGGAGTAAAATTCGACCAATTACAGTTACTGAAACATGCAATATAATCCGTTATACAGAAGGCAAATTATTAACATATATTGGACAGAATTCAATAAAGATGAAGCCCATTTATGTTAGATTTAACATTCTTGTAATTTCTTCCCTCTTGCCTTCCACACTATTTCTGATGTTCCCCTCTAGTCTTTTCTTGCTTTCCTCTCTTTCCCTATCCGTGTATTTGCTTAAATCCTGATATATCTCTAACTTTTCTGGTTCGGAGAAATAGACATTGACTAGAAATAATGGATGAAAGTTTGTCTTTTTAGTCCCTGCCATTGGAAACATTTTTTCCTCAGGAATCTCTTTCTGGGTGGAATTGGGAAGGATAAGCTGAGATTTCCAAACAAGCATTGATGGATTGTTTTTTGGCGCAATCCCAGCATGATTCACAATGCCAGCCATAATTACAGCATCCAGTGAGATGTGAAGGAACAAAAACTTGCAAAATGGTTGGAAGAATCGGAAAGTTTGTCCTGTAGTTTGTAGTCTTATTCCTGGAGGTGATCATTGATGCAGCAAGGGCAAGTATAGAAATCCTGTTCCTGAGGACAGCAGCGAGCCTCACTAAGAGGCGTGGCTACAAGTCACTAACTTACTTCTTTTATTTCCTTCAGTTGTGTTTCAGGTTCTGCCAAAGGAGCTACAGATGAACACAAAGTCTCAATTTCAAATAATGATGGGAATAAAACAATGAAAGCTTTCCGATTAAATCTGAAGTCAGATAGATGTACCCTTTCTCCACTATCCTATTTCTGTGAGTGTCAACTTTTTGCGGAGTCATAGGACATAGAACAGTTTAGCACAGTACAGGTCCTTCGGCCCTTGATGTTGTGCCAACCTTTTATCCTCAGCTACATACCCTTCATTTTACTATTATCCACGTATCTATCAAAGAATCGCTTAAATGTCTCTAATGTATCTGTGTATCCCACATAACCAGCACTCTGTGTAAAGACGTGACCTCTCACATCTCCCCAAAACCTTCATCCAATCATTTTAAAATTATGCCCTCTTGTGATACCCATTTTTCCCCTGGGAAAAAGTCTCTGGCTATTCACTATGTCTATACATCTCATCATCTTGTACACTTCTATCAAGTTACCTCTCATCCTCCTTCACTCCAATGAGAAAAGTCCCAGCTCCCTCAATCTTTCTTCAGAAGACATGCCGTCCAGTTCCAGCAGCATCCTAGTAAATCTCCTCTGCACCCTCTCTAAACCTTCCACATCCATCTTATAATGAGGTGACCAGAACTGAACACAATATTCCAAGTGTGGTCTAACCAGGGCTCTCTAGAGCTGCAGCATAACCTCGCAGCTCTTAAAATCAATACCCCTGCTAATGAAAGCCAACACACCATATGCCTACACCTTCCAGCCCGACCTCAAATTTACCTGGACCGTCTCAGACTCCTCCCTCCCCTTCCTAGACCTCTTTATTTCTATCTCAGGCGACCGAATTAACACGGACATTTACTATAAACCGACCGACTCCCACAGCTACCTAGACTACACCTTCTCCCACCCTGCCCCTGTAAAAACGCCATCTCATATTCCCAATTCCTTCGTCTCCGCCGCATCTGCTCGCAGGAGGACCAGTTCCAATGCCGAACAACCCAGATGGCCTCCTTCTTCAAAGACCGCAATTTCCCCCCAGACGTAATCGACGATGCTCTCCACCGCATCTCCTCCACTTCCCGCTCCTCTGCCCTTGAGCCCAGCCCCTCCAATCGCCACCAGGACAGAACCCCACTGGTCATCACCTACCACCCCACCAACCTCCATATACATCATATCATCCGTCGTCATTTCCGCCACCTCCAAACGGACCCCACCACCAGGGATATATTTCCCTCCCCTCCCCTATCAGCATTCCGAAAAGACCACTCCCTACGTGACTCCCTCATCACGTCCACACCCCCCACCAACCCAAACTCCACTCCCGGCACCTTCCCCTGCAACCGCAAGAAATGCAAAACTTGCGCCCACACCTCCCCCATTACTTCCCTCCAAGGCCCCAAGGGATTCTTCCATATCCGCCACAAATTCACCTGCACCTCCACACACAACATTTACTGCATCCGCTGCACCCGATGTGGCCTCCTCTATATTGGGGAGACAGGCCACCTACTTGCGGAACGTTTCAGAGAACACCTCTGGGACACTCGGACCAACCAACCCAACCACCCCGTAGCTCAACACTTCAACTCCCCCTCCCACTCCACCAAGGATATGCAGGTCCTTGGACTCCTCCATCACCAGACCATAGCAACACAATGGCTGAAGGAAGAGCGCCTCATCTTCTGCCTAGGAAGCCTCCAACCACAAGGGATGAACTCAGATTTCTCCAGTTTCCTCATTTCCCCTCCCCTCACCTTGTCTCAGTCCCAACCCTCGATCTCACACCACCTTCCTAACCTGCAATCTTCTTCCTGACCTCTCCGCCCCCACCTCCACTCCGGCCTATCACCCTCACCTTAACCTCCTTCTACCTATCGCATTTCCAACGCCCCTCCCCTAAGTCCCTCCTCTCTATCTTTTATCTTAGCCTGCTTGGCACACTTTCCTCATTCCTGAAGAAGGGCTCATGCCCGAATCGTTGATTCTCCTGCTCCTTGGATGCTGCCTGACCTGCTGCGCTTTTCCAGCAACACATTTTCAGCCTTCTTGATAACCCTATCAACCTGGCTGGCAAGTTTGAGGGATCATGGACATGGACCCCAAGATTTGTCTGTTCCTCCACACTGCCAAGAATCCTCTCTTTAACCCTGTATGCTATATTTAAATTCAACCTTACCAAAATGAATGACTTCACAATTTTCCAGGTTGAACTCCATCTGCCACTAATCAGCCCAGTTCTGCATCCTGTCAATATGCCGTTGCAACCTACAACAGCCCTCCACAACCACTCCACCAACCTTTGTGTCATCAGCAAACTTACTAACCCACCCTTCCACTTCCTTATCCAAGACACTTATAAAAATCACAAAGAGCAGAGGTCCCAGAACAGAACGCTGCGGAACACCACTGGTCACCGAGCTCCAGGCTGAATACTTTCCATTTACTACCACCCTCTGTCTTCTATAGGCCAGTCAATTCTGTATCCAAACAGCCAAATTTCCCTGTCTCCCATGCCTCTTTACATTCTTAAAAAGCCTACCATGGGGAACCTTATCAAACACCTTGCTAAAATCCATCCACTGCTCTAACTTCATCAATGTGTTTTGTCACATCCTCAAAGAATTCAATAAGGCTTGTGAGACATGACCTGCCCCTCACAAAGCCATACTGACTTTCTCTAATCAAACTGCAGTTTTCCAAGTAATCATAAATCTCGTCTCCCAGAATCCTCTCCAATAATTTGCCCACCATAGACATAAGACTGACTGCTGTGTAATTCCTATGATTATCCATATTCCCTTGTTTGAACAAGGAAATAATATTTGCCACCCACCAATCATCTGGCAGAACTCCAGTGGACAGTGAGAACGCGAAGATCATTCTCAAAGGCACAGCAATTTCTTCCCTTGCTTCCTGTAGGAACCTTGGGTATATCCTCTCTGGCCCAGAGACCTCTCTACCCTTATGTTTTTCAAAACGTTCAGCACATCCTCCTTCTTAACATCAATCAATTCGAGTATATCAGCCTGTTTCACACTGTCCTTACAAACAGGTCCCTCTCAGTACTGAATACTAAAACAAAGTATTCATTAAGCTCCCCCCTACCTCTTGCTACTCCAGTCACTAGTTCCCTCCACTATCTCTGATCGGCCCTACCCTCACTCTTGCCACCCTCTTGTTCCTCTCATAAGTGTAGAATGCCTTGTGGTTTTTCTTAATCTTACCCACTAAGGCTTTTTCATGCCACCTTTTAGTTCTCCTAAGTCCATTCTTCAGTTCATTCCTGGCTATCTTGTAATCCTCCAGAGCCCTGTCCTGATCTTTGCCTCCTCAAACTAAATTAAGCTTCCTTCTTCCTCTTGACTAGATGTTCCACACCTCTTGTCATCCCAGGTTCCTTCGCCCTACCATCTCTTCCCTGCCTCAGTGGGACAAAGCTATCCAGCAATATCAGCAAATTCTCCATAAATAACCTCCAAATTTCCGTTGTGCATTTCCCTGAGAACATCTGTTCCCAATTTAGGTGCCCCAGTCCCTGCCTAATAGTATTGTAATTCCCCCTCCCTCAATTAAATACTTTCCCATACTGTCTGCTCCTATTCCTCTCCATGACTATAGTAAAGGTCAGAGAGTTGTGATCACTATCACCGAAATGCTCTCCCACCGTAAGATCTGACACCTGGCCTGGTTTGTTGCCAAGCACCAAAGCCAATGTGGCCTCCCCTCTAGTCGGCAAAAGTGAGTACTGCAGATGCTGGAGATTAGAGTCAAGACTGTGGTGCTGGAAAAGCACAGCAGGTCAGGCAGCGTCCGAGGAGAAGGAAAATCAATGGATTGGATATACGTGACAAAATCTACTCCATCCAAATTATTTGGACTAAGGAGGTTCCAATCCCTAAGAATCTTGTAGACTGGATCCGAGACATCCCTGACCCTAGCACTCGAGAGGCAACATACCATCCGAGAGTCTTGTTCGCGACCACACAATCTCCTGTCTGTTCCTCTCACCATCTCACTATCGCTCTCCTATTCGCCCCTCCTCCCTTCTGAGCCACAGAGCCAGGCTCAATGCCAGAGACCTGGTGACTGAGGCTTTCCCCTTGTAGGTTGTTCCCTCCCAACATTATCCAAAATTGTATACTTAATTGTTGAGGGGGATGGCCACTGGGGGGGTCGGGGTCCCTGCACTGTCTGCCTTTTCCCTTTCCTTCTTCTAATGGTCACACAGCTACCTTTATCCTGTAACTTAGATGTGATGGCCTCCCTTTGACTCCTCTCTGTCATCCTCTCTGCCTCCTGAATGATCCAAAGTTATCCAGCTCCAATTCCAGTACCCTAACATGGTCTATGAAGAATTGGAGTTGGGTGCACTTCTCACAGGCGAAGTCAACAGGGACTCTAGTGGTGACCGTTACTTCCCACATCCTACAAGAGGAGCATGCAACTGCCCGAGCCTCTATCTCATCTGATCTAAATTGCCAAGAGAGATTGAATAAATTTTTAAAAATGCTTACCTTACCAGCCCTCCACACAGTGTCTTGTTTTTTTGGTTAGATGAGGACAGGTGGGAGACACTACACGTGTAGTCTCTCCTGTCAACTCTCCTGTTTCTCGGATGCTGGCTGACCTGCCGTGCTTTTCCAGCACCACACCCTCGACACTACCACATGTAGTGTCTCAGGTTCCGCCACATCCCGAATATATCAGTTCACGTAATCGCAGTCCCCATATCCACTTTCGTTCCTGTTGAGTCTTCGCTCTGCCTATTCATGTGGTAAGTATTTAACAGGCAAATTTACCATCCAAGCAGCCCCCTGTTCTGCACTCTCACCACTCCCGCTGCTGCCATCAGGAAGGACGTAGGTATGTGGAGTAAGAATCCCAGGTAGTACAAGCACTTGGGTCAATGTGTCCCTGTCCATAGATGTTGCCATCATCCTATGTTTGGTTCTGGTGTTGGAACGCAGACTGTTGAGCATCTGAAACCAGTTTGAACTGGTACAAGGTAAATTAAAACAAGAGTGAGGTTCTTGTCAAAACAAATGTCAACAAATACAGGCAGATGTTTCTGTGATCTTTGCTGATGCTGCTTGCTCAAAAACCCACTCTTGAGGATTCTTCGCAGTACTCTTCAGGAGGATGGTCAGGGTTCAAAATGGGGCAGAGCTCTAATTACTGAACTGAACCCAGAACAAGTTATTTTTCTAGAAACAGGAGAGCTGGACAGGGAAGCTCTTATCCTTCTCTACTCAACTGAAAAATCCAAACAAACAAATTCCAAGACAGATGAAACTCCAGGTATACGTAAACAAGCAATTATCACAAGATAAGTTACTTGTTAAAAGCCTATTTAAGGTAAAGCTAGGTATCCACAATCCTTTAAACTCAAGTCCACAAACAATATTGAATATGAAGCCTTCATAACACCTCCAACCTTGCAAAAAAGATAAAGCCATTTTAAATTTTTTTTATGATAAAGAGTTGGCAAAAACAAAATATATTTTAAGAATTAAGATATATGTATCCACTCATTCCTATTTGCCTTTCTCCCCACTATTATCTACCCTGTATATAGGTTTTCTCACACACTTCTGGATAGTTAGATAATTCAAACAAAGTTACATTCTTAAAGCATTGGCAGTTACATTTTTCCCCTCCACCATGTGAACAATTGTTGTTAAATAGTGAAGCTAAAATATGGAACTCCACTGAAGAAGCCTAGCATTTTGTTTGTTTTTTAACTTTTTCTACAAGGGCTCAGGGGATTTGATCAGAATAAACCAATGTCTCCCTGTAGCTATGACACAGACTTCAAAATATTTAAGCACCAGGAACAATTTTCGGGTTGTTTCAACATTCAAAAGTAACTCATTTAATGTTCATTTAATTGTGCCAACTCATGATCTTGCAATAAGGATGCACCTACCTCAAAGGCATCAGCAGCAATTGCTACCTAAATTTGCCTATGACCCAAAGATAAAGAGGAAAGTGATTTGTGAAGAGGACAGAATGAGCCTACAAAGGAATATGGATAGGTTAAGTAAGTGGACAAAGATCTGCCAAATGGAGTACAATGTGGAAGATTGTGAAATGGTCCATTTTGATAGAATGAATAAAAAAGAATCATATGATCTAAATGGAGAGATTTCAAAAGTCTAAGATGCAGAGAGAACTGGTATCCTCATGCATGCCTCATTGAAGGTTAGTATGTAGCTACAGCAAGTAATCAGGAAAGCTAATAGAAATTGATGCTTTATTGCAAGGGGAATTAAATGCAAGAGTAGGGAGGTTGTGCTTCAGTCATATAATGCATTGGTGAGTCTGCATCTAGAGTGCCATATACATTTCTGGTCACCATAATAGAAGGATGTTAGTGTGTTGGAAACAGTTGAAAGAAGTTTTACTAGACAGCACTTGGAATGAGTGGATTGCCTTGTGAGGAAACATTAGGCAGGTTAGGCCTGTATTTTTTGGAGAGTCAGAGGTGACTGAATTGGTACATACAAGATCCTAAGGGCACTTGACTGGTGATGTTGAAAGGATATTTCCATTTGTTGGACAATCTAGAACTAGAAGTCATAGTTTAAAAATAACGAGGTTGCCCATTTAGAAGAAATGAGGAAATATTCTTTTTCTTTCAGAGAGCTGAGTCTTTGGAATTCCATTCCTCAAAAGAGAGTAAATGTAAAATCGTGAAATATTCTTAATGTAGTGGCAGATAGTCTTGCATAACATTTAAAAGTCAAGAATCTCTCATGGATATGCAGGAATGTGCTGTTGAGGTTAAAATCAGGTCAGTCATGATCCCATTAAAAGGCAGAGCAAGCTCAAATGGTCGAATGGCATACTCTTCTTTCTTTGTTCCCGTGTTCACTTTATTAAAATAAGGGGCAATCAACATAAGTTCATTGATCAAAACGTTTTGCAGTCTCTCAAAAGCTGCTTGGCAATCCCCTGATCAAGCTACCTTAACTAACTTTCTTCTCCAGCAAATCACTGGAGCAACAGTAGTGCTGAGGTTTGATATAACCCATCAACAGAAACTACACATGCCCAAGAATCTTAGTTTCTCATTTAGTTTCAGGAGCAGGCGATGTAATGGAAGCGCATACTTCTGCTCTTCATGATAGCACTTGTTCTTCCTCTACTACTTACCCTATGTAGATGACCCACACTTTTGAAAATGCACTTTTGGCAAGGCTAAGCACTAAATCGGTTAATTTTCTAAGTAGTATTTCTATTTTTAATAAGTTTGTACTTCCAAGTCTCAATATATACAGAGTGTCACCAAGTTTGGAATATTGTCTTGATTCATCAGTCTTTGGAAATTGTTTAGGACATTTTTCAGCCAAAGTGGCATCACTCTGCATTGGAAAAGACCAACTAATATGAAAAAGGCTATTGTGTGTTTAGCTTTGAATGTCAAACAAACCTATCCCTTTAACTCATCTGGTTTAGTAAGAAATCTGGTGCTGCCAACTCTGTTGACAGTCTTCCAAGCAAAGAATTGGATAAGAATTGGTCTTTATCACTGCTTTCATCTTTCTGCAGTCTACGCAGAATCAAGTGAACCATCAAGTTTAGAAACTAGCACAATTGGGGAACTACAGCTACTTTGACTTAAATCAGTTAGATAATATTCTAATGTACATTGGTTTCTACTTTTACCTTGACGTATTTCTCTGGATCTAAATGAGAAGCCTGTGTTTTGTAATACATAGGAGAGGGTTCTTCTACACCTATATCAATCCTGGTTAAACATGTACACCTTGGTTTATCTTTACACACTTGTTTAGATTCTGAGCAGCTTTACTGGGTTTTCTCATTCCACTGCACCTAAATAAGAAGGCATGATGTATAAGCTTCTCTAATAGTTCATTGTCAGCTAACCTGACAGCACATGGATTAATTTGAAAATTGTCTAGTCCTCCTTCTGCCTCATTCTCATTAGACCTTTCATTCTCCACTGTTGTTACCACCTGACGTACCATGCTTGCTGATTCACGTCCCAGTGGTGACCATAACACCATAAAATCTAGGAGCAGAAGTAGGCCATTCAGCCCATTGTGTTTGCTCCACCACCGAATTAGATCATGGCTATTCTAATAATATTCAACTCCACTTTCCTTCCAGTTCTAAATATCCCTCGATTCCCTTACTAATTAACAAAACTCAAAATCTTAGCCTTGAATACTTTATGACCCAGCTCGACAGACCTCTGTGGTAAAGAATATCACAACCCTGTGAGAGAAAATATCCTCTTCATCTCTTACTTAAAACGTGTGACACCCTTTTCTGAAATGATGGCCTCTGGTCTTACTGTCCAATAAGGGAAACAACCATTTAGCAACCACCCTGTCAAATCCACTACGAGTCTTGTGTGTTTCAATAAGGTTTCTAAATTCCAATGAGTACGGGCCCAACCGATACAATCTCATATGTCCCTCTATACCTTTCTATCAACCTAATAAAGCTTCTCTGGACTACCTCCATTGCCAGTGTTAGATAAAGAGGCGCAAAACTGACTCTGCTTGATTATGTGATATTATTTGAATATATTGATCTGAACAGCCGATTCCTCTTCTGGCTATCTGGGATGTCAAACAAACAAATTGCTTTGCCAATCCTATATGATCCACTAAACTGTGGTTTCAAACATTCACACTGTAAAGGCAATAATACTAAGGGATCATCCTTTGGTTGAAATGTTCAGGATATGTCAAGCTTGTTGGCCCATTTCTTCACGGTTGTCTGCAATGCTCTAACATGTTCTTGAGCTATTATGCAGGCTCCCATGAGCCACTCCCAAAGAATGTTTGAATAGTCTAACATGGAGGGTTCATCTTTCTGCTCTAAAAGCTTTTCTTTGACGAGCTTCAGAGAATCTCTTTTCTTGTGTCTCCAACTAATTAAAAAGAACCAAACTCAATAGACTCAATGGATGAATCTCAGGTGGCAAACAACAAATTTCTGTCTGTTGTTTCAATCATGAGCATTCTTATGACAGCGTGCCTTGATCATCATTTTGAAGATTTGACAACAACATTCTCAAGTCCTTCATGTCTGCAGTTGGTATGCTGAAGACTTTAAATGTTCTTCCCAGAAAACTCATAACTTCGTGAAATATCTAGACATAAAGTTCAACAGGATGTCCAATGGTAATCCATCTTGCATGAAGAACAGGGCTAATTTCAAAACACTACCTTAACAGTAATTGTCCTCAAGCATATGGCATCTGAGAATTAATGTCCATATTCAAAACAGCACTGGTGTCCTACTTTCATTTTTGGTAAGGGTTCTACACCAGCTCCTATCACCATACTCAATAATTCCTCAAATTTCGGTACAGGAATTAGAAGTGCTGGCTTGATTTATTTTACGGTTTTCCCAGCATTTGGCTGACACATTTTACAAATCTGCATTAAATCCTTGTGAAGAAGAGGCCAATAAAAATGTCAACTTATATGTGCTTGGCTCTTCCAGATTCCTACATATCATGCCATAGGAATTTCATAAGACATGTGCCTTTCAAGAAACGCCTTGTTGAAAAATGTGTCCTTTTATTGACCTCAACAAAACAATCCAAGTCTCCATAATTATTCAAACGCAAATTCAAGATAAAATTAAATGTGTAGCCTTCATAATGACAGGTAGAGGAGAAAAAGGCAAACCAACTGAGCACTGATGTAACCAGCCAGGCTGTCAAGGACTATAACCTGCAGTGCCATTAAAGTGAAATAAAGGAGCCTGCAATCCTTCTGAGAATCTGTTCTACTCTATCTAACTGTAGAAGCCTCAAAGTATTCAACTACTGGTGCCTTAGAGCTGCTGAATTCTCAGTCACAAGTTTACAACCCCTACGTTTCAAAAGAGAATTTTCAAGCAAGTAGCAGGCTTGCAATGATAATAGTTTGATATGAATATGACTGTACCAAGTATCTTTTATTCTCATTCGTTTGGCCGAACTGGTCCACACCCTCAATAATTTCTCCTTTGAATTCTCCCACTTCCTCCAATCAAAAGGGATAGCCATGGGCACCCGCATGGGCCTCAGCTATGCCTGTCTCTTTATGGGTTATGTGGAACAGTCCATGTTCAGCAGTTACACTGGCACCATTCCCCACCTTTTCTGCCATTACATTGATGACTGGATTGGCGCCACCTCGTGCTCCCACAAGGAGGTTGAACAGTTCATTCACTTCACCAACACATTCCACCCCAACCTTAATTTCACCTGGACCATCTCAGACACCTCCCTCCCCTTCCTGGACCTCTTCATCTCCATCAATGTTGACCAAATCAACACCGACATCTTCTACAAACCCAGTGGCTCCCACAGCTACATGGACTATATTTCCTCCTACACTGCCTCCTGTAAAAACGCTATCCCTTATTCCCATTCCCCCGCCTCTGCCGCATCTGCTCCATGGAGGATCAATTCCACACAGAACACACCAGATGGCCTCCTTCTTTAAAGACCGCAGTTTTCCCTCCCACATGGTCGACGATGCCCTCCAGCACATCTCATCCACTTCCTGTACCTCTGCCCTCGAACTCCACCCCTCCAACCACAACAAGGACAGAACTGTCCTAGTCCTCATCTTCCATCCCACTAATCTCCATATACATCACATTATCCTCCGCCATTTCCATTACCTACAAATGGACCCCACCACCAGAGATATATTTCCCTCTCCACCCCTATCTGCCTTCCGTAAAGAACATTCCCTCTGCGACTCCCTTGTCAGGTTCATGCCCCCCACCAACCCACCCTCCCCTCCAGGCACCTTCCCTTGCCACCACAGGAATTTCAAAGCCTGTGCCCATACCTCCCCCCTCACCTCTGTCCAAGGCCCCAAAGGAGCCTTCCACATCCATCTGCACTTCCACAAATGTCATTTACTGTATCCACTGCTCCTGATGCAGTCTCCTCTACACTGGTGAGACAGGACACCTACTTGTAGAGCGTTTCAGAGAACATCTCCGGGACATCCGTACCAACCAATCCCACTAGCGCGTGGCTGAACACTTTCACTCCCTCTCCACTCCACCAAGGACATGCAGGTCCTGGGCCCCCTCCATCGCCACCCCCTAACCATCCAATGCCTGGAAGAAGAATGCCTCATCTTCTGCCTCGGGACCCTCCAACCCCACGGCATCATTCTGGATTTCACCAGTTTCCTCATTTCCCCATCCCACCTTACCCCAGTTCCAAAGTTCCAACTCAGCACCGCCCTCATGACCCATCATACCTGTCCATCTTCCTTCCCTCCTGTCCGCTCCACCCTTTTCTCCAATCTGTCACCATTACCGTTACCTCCATTTACCTTTCGCACTCTCAGCTACTTTCCTCCCAGCCCTACCCTGCTCCCATTTATCTCAACACCCCCTCAGCTCACAGCGTCATTCCTGAAGAAAGGCCTTTGTCCGAAACGTCGATTCTCCTGCTCCTCAGATGCTGCCTGGCCTGCTGTGCTTTTCCAGCACTACACTCTTGACTCTGATCCCTAGCATCTGCAGTCCTCACTTTCTTCAAGTATCTTTTATCCCAGTCTACTTTAATATGTATCGATATTTAATAACTGTTGCTTTTCTATGAGGCACTTTCAGCAATGGTTGTGTAAGAAACTAATTTTCGATCTTGTTTAAAACTAAAGCTTTGCTGTACAAATTTACAAATTCACAGTTGTGGACCTTTTAGTGGACATGTCTGATGTAGTCGTATCAACGACAGTAATGCATTATACCACCCTGTTGAGCAAGGATGTAATTAATGATGTGGAAATTTGAAATGGCCTAAAACTTTAGGTATAAAATAGTAAATGGCAAGCAGAAGCAGTAAATAGCAGGAAAGCCACCGGAATTGAGAAGACATTCTCAAATGTGAAGAACACAGAAGACATTCATTTTAAAATCTTTAAAAATGTTGACTTTTAGCAAGCTGATTGCTTCGAAGATATATGACATTATTCCTCATTTAATACACTTAATCAGAGGTATAAACCAGAAAGTAATTACTTTGCAGAAATTTATATATTCATATTGTAATATTTATTTATTATATACTCACATCCTCTGCACACTTGCACACTCTAGATTCATTTCCTCACTTTCTGCTCTCACCCATGGCAGAGGAGGTGATGGCCTACTGGTATTATCACTGGACTATTAATCCAGAGACCTAGGTAATGTTCCAGAGACCTTGGTTCGAATTCTATCACAGCAGATGGTGGAATTTAAATTCAATAAAAATCTGAAATTAAGAGTCTAGTGATGACCGTGAATCCATTGCTAATTTAGCGGGGGGAAACGCCCATCTGGTTCATTAATGTCCTTTAGGAAAGGGAAGCTGCTATCCTTACCTGATCTGGCTGACATGTGACTCCAGATCTACGGCAATGTGATGAACTCTTAACTGACCCCTGGACAATTAGGGATGGACAAGAAATGCTGGTGTAGCCAGTGATGCCCTCATCCCATGAATGAATTTTAAAAATCCATCCTTCCTAGTATCTGGTTCTGATTTTCAAGTTCACCTCTGGCTTCAGTTTGGGCTCCTCACTTCTCCATCCCCTTATCCATATTCCCCATAACTAGCTCCAGTTTATCACTTCTTACACTAATATCCATCCCATGTCTTCTATGTCTGCCAAAATCATAGAAGCCAAGATTCACTTAATTGAATTTGCATCATTTGAAATCAAGAAATGGGTGAAGGCATTGGGAATAGAAAGGTCTCTGAGACCTGGCAACATCCAGTTGAAATGCTGAAAATATAAGCTCCGAACACCTACCTTAACCTTGATGAAACTTCATCACATATTGAGTCCTGTAAGGACTCTATTATATTCTCCCAGTTTTGCTCTCTTTGGTGTGACAGTTCAATGATGTAGCAGTACTTTCAATATGTCTTTCTTTTTCCTCAAATTTCCACTTCCAACCTGCTCCACCACTGTGATTGACAGGGCCTTCAGCCCTTCTGACCCATCTCCTGTTTTCAAAACAACAATAGCATTCCCTTGTCCTTATTATCCATCCCAACAGCCTCCATAACAAAGGATCATCCTCCACTATTTCCACACCTCCTTAGGGATGACACAACCAAATGTCTTTTCCTGTCCTCTTCGCTGGCAGCATTCCACAAGAAATGTTCTTTCCATGAAACCCTTGTTCATTCCTCCAACACGCTCAACATCTATTCACCCACCCGTCGCTTTTACCCATGCAGTTGCAAAATGTATAACACTTGCCCCTTTACCTCCTCCTTCCTCAATGTCCAAGGCCTCAAACACATGTTCCTATAAAGCAGTGATTTAAGTGTTCTTTCTAACCTATTATATTTGCTACTCACAATGCTGTCTCCTCTATATTGTTGAAACCAAACACAGACTGGGTGACTGCTATGCAAAACATCTATACTGTTTCAATCATCAGTACAATGTTATGTCTGTAAGAATAACCCCAACCCTCTGGTTGGGTTGCATTTCGATACACCATCTTGCTGTCATGCTAATATTTCTTTCCTAGGCTCCTGCAGTGTTCCAGTAAAGCCCAACACAAGTTGGTGAAACAGCACCTCATTTTCTACTTAGGCATTTTGCAGCCTTCACGACAGAACTCATGTTCCACAACATCCAACCATGAACTCTGGCTGTCCTCCCTTATTAATACAGCCTAACCCCACACCACCCCTTCCACCCCAACTATTATCTAGTTTGCATAAGTTTTCTCTCAGTAGAGGTGACCTATTTTCTGCTTTTAATACATACTCTGCATCAAACTCTTTTCTGTACTACCGTGAGCACTTTCTTTGGCTCTAGCACTTGGGAAACATTCACATCTGTACCATTTGAATTTCCTTCTCCTTTTACTACAGCATTATTCACATCACTTTTCCTGCCCTCTTCAGTTTTGACCGAAATGTTAACTCTTCACAGATACTGTGAGACCTGCTAAGTTTGATCAGCCCTTTCTGTTTAATTTTTAACATGAAGAGTCTGTATACTTTGCATGGTGTTTAGCCTAGGAACTTATAATATTGCTTCCAATTTTCTACAGTTCAGGCATTTACAGCATTTTAATGTGATGCCTGTCTTCAGCCAATTTAATTCACTCTTATAAAAGTTCCCCAATTAGCTGCACCCTTAGCCAAACTGCTTCAGTACCACTACAACATTGACATCAGTCTGCAATTTCCTCAGGTTTGCCCTGTACACAGGAAACAGGATAAATTCAGCTCAGTTAATTCCTAACCCCATCAGTCTACTTTCAATCAGTAAAGTGATGGAAGGGGTCACAAATAGTGCTATTAAACTTGTATAGCGATAACTCGATCACCAACACTCAGTTTGGACAAAAGAGCTGAAGTTCAGACGTGACGTGGGAATAACTGCCCTTAACATTGAGACTGCATTTGATTGTGTGTGGCATTTAGGAGCTCTAGCAAATGCTGAGTCAATGGGAATCAGGGGGAAGTCTCTCCATTAGTTCAAGTTATACATGACACAAAGAAAAATAGTTGTGATTGATGAAAGTCAGTCATCACAGTCCCAGAACATCACTTCAGACTTCCTCAAGGTTGTGTCTTAGGCCCAACTATCTTCAGCTCCTTCATCAATGACCTTGCTCTGCCTTTAGGTCAGACATGGGATGTTTGCTTAATGTTCAGCACTATCTGCAACTCCTCAGATATAGAAGCAATCCCTGTCTAAATGCACTGTGACCTGGACAAGACCCAGGTTTGGGCAGACAAGTGGCAAGTAAAATTCTCCACACACAAGTGCCAGACAATGACCATCTCTGTCAAGAGAAATATTCTAACCATTGCCTCTTGATGTTCAATAGTATTACCACGGATGAATCTCCCACTCTCTGAAGCCTGAGGTTACAACTTACCAAAAGCTGAACTGGACTACATATTTAAATATTGTGGTTCCAAAAGTATGTTAGGGGCTAGGAATCCTTCAGCAAGTAACTTATCTCCTGACGCTCAAAGCTACTCATCACTATGAAGAACAAGTCAGGGGTGTGCAGAAATACTCTCCACACACCTCGGGAATACAGCTCCACACAGCACTCAGGAAACTTCCAGGACAAAGCTGCCCATTTGACCAATCCGCAAACATTAACTCCAACATTAGCTCAGTGGCATCAGTGTGTACTAGATGCAATTGCAGAAATTCGCCAAGGCTCTTTAGCCAGTATCTTCCATACCCATGACTGCCACCATTTGGTGTCACAAAACCAGCCAATTCAGGAGAACATTATCACCTGCAAGTTCCCCTTCAAGACATCTACCATCATGTCTTGGAAATATATCACTGTTCCTTCAGTTTTGCTGGGATAATGGTTCCAGTGTTCCTGGATTTTAGGTTTACATTTTAGTTTTACATTCAGTGATTTGACTGCAGCAACTCAAGAAGATACCACACTATCACATGTTCAAGGGCAACTCGGGATAAGAAATAAATGCCAGACCAGCAACGATGCAAATGTCATGAATGAATAGCAAACATTATAGTTTTGGGACAAGCTTGTTACATGGCCTCTGCGTGTAGTATAATTATAATGGGGATATAACTATACCTGCAATGCACAATGACAGTGTGGGCTTCAATAAACCAGAAACTTTTCTTTCCTGTATGTCATTTCCATATATTCATAAGGTAATGTACAGATTTTGTTACTGAACTACTAATTCACAAGCATGGATCAAGAATGCAGAAAATTATAGCTTATACCTCACTTTGGCATATTATAATTTGAGTTCAATTCTTAGAAAAATGAAAAGTAAAGCTGTATCAGAAAAAGTTAGCAAAAAAGTATGTGAAGTTGTTGAAAAAACTTAACTGGTCTTCACATATCCTTTAGAAAAGCAAACTGACCAATATTACTGATTCTATTCCATACCAATATCATGACTCTTAACTGTCTTCTTGAGCGGTTTAGTAATCCATACCAATCCCCACAACCACTTCCTCACAGCAACTAGGAGTGGCCAGTGCCAGTGTTGTTGGTGGTGACTGCTTCCCAAAGATTAATAATTAAAAGACAACTAATTTTCAGTTCTGAAGAAGGATCACTAGACTCGAAATGTTAACTCTCTTTCTCTTTCAGAGATGCTGTCAAACCTGCTGAGTTTCTTCAGCAATTTCTATTATTGTTTGATTTTCATTTTATTGTTACTTAAAGCAACACATCATTCACCATTTTATTAAGATGATAAACCAACATTCACAATATCTATGTTTAATTAAAAAAAATTATGGTAAACATTAATTTATGAAAATTGAATTTGAGAATTTTAATTTCTATATTTATGCAACATTAATACATATGTAATTTTCTTCTTTCTTCACTTGTCAGGCATTAACCACAGAACTACTGATGAAAGGTGCATTAAAGGTAATGCCACCTTCAGAGGTAAGGAGTCAGAGCAGGATGCAATTCACCTTCTGTAAGTTATGACACCTTCAAGTTGTAGCTATGTTAAAGAAAAAAAACTTCTTATGCAAGAAAAAGTATGAAAACATTTTATACATAAAAACTGTAGAAAATATAAAGTATTTTGTTCCAACAGGACTATTGCCAGGATTTTGCATTTGGGCCCAGAACTCAATTTCAGTGTGACAATGCATATTCAAACCCTCCACCATGTTGAAAACAGCAATTGGACAGACCATCCAGATTGGTCAATGAGTAGGTTAAGGTCATGCTTATCATCAATGGACCTTGTCACATCATGAGGGTTATATATATTCTAGGTTAAATAAAATTGACATCAAAATCAGGCAAATCCCATTTTAACAATGCATACAGCTTTCTCAGATGTGTTTTTCTGTCATCAAATAAAATATGCTTAAGCAAGACAGTAACCAAAATGTGTAGAAATTCATTACAGGCCATATTGAGTAGTCTTACTTTGTATCACCAGGCCCTGTCTTCCACTTTACTACTTAATCCTCAACAGGCTGACCAATAGTATGGCGGGGGAATCTTTTCATCTGACAATCTATGGCTGAGGCTGTGTTCGGGTAGGTGTAGGTATAGAGATGTGTTGTGCTCAGAGATCTCCTGAACCATTGGCTGTCTGGTCTGCCACCAAAAGGCTACCTTCAGTCTGTTCCCTGGGCTGCTGAATTCCCAGCGCTATGCAAAAAGAATGGGAGTGGTGGGGGCCTCAAAACTGATCAATGACTTACTTAGCATTTTAATAATCCTAACAAGATACCACTTTACAGGTTGACAACTTTTCCATCTCTGATGCAAACTTCAGGAAATGTTTTTTTTCCTGGGGAGGGGGAGAGTAGTGACGAAAGTGTACAACCAGAAGCAGGAAATTACACACGTACTCAGCTCAGACCCTCACCAATTCCTGTCTCATATCTTTATTTACATTCCACCATATTTACTTTGGCATAAAGTCTCACCAATTGTCATAATTTTAAAAGATACTGTTCTGAACAAATCTGACCATCTCCAACAGTTTATATTTTTTCTCTAGATTTAATATTCTAGATTCAAGAATAATAACATAATTATGGGCTTAGGTGTGCGGAAGTAATCAAATTCAGAAATGTGAGTAGATGAATTAACGTATACAATTAAAATTAGAAGATGATATTAGCACCTTTCTGGTGTCCCTTTAATTGGCTATTAAAGATGCACTGCAGAAATTCATTAAAGGTCCTCAGACAGCATTTCTAATCCCATGATTACTTCCATCTAGAAGGACAAGGGCAATTGATACATGGGAACAACACCACCTTCAAGTTCCCCTCCAAGCCTCTCACCATCCTGACTTGGAAACATATCACCATTCATTCACTATCGTTGGGTCAAAATCCTGGAATTCCCTCCCTAAGGGCATTGTGGGTTGACCCACAGCAGGTGGACTGCAGCAGTCCAAGAAGGCTCTCCATCACCTTCTCAAGGGCAACTAAGAATCATAGAATCCCTACAGTATGAAAGTCCATTGAAGTCCACACCAACCATCTGAAGAGCAGCCCACCCCCAAGTAATCCTGCATTCTCCATGGCTAATGCACATAACCTGCACATCCCTGGAAACTATGGAGCAATTTACCACGACTAATCCACCCATCTTTGGGCCATGAGAAGAAACCCATACAGATACGGGGAGAATGTGCAAACTCCACACAGGCAGTTACCCGAGGCTGAAATTGAACCCAGGTATCTACCGTTTTGAGGAAGCAGTACTAACCACTGAGCCAAGGTGGTCAATTAATGGTGACTAGCCAGTGATACCTGCAACCTACAAATGAATGTTCTTATGAATGTTCTGTACAGTCGCAACATGATGTTCAATTCCTTTGCTCAATGCTCTGACCAATGAAGCAAGTGTGCTAAATGCCTTCTTCTCCACCTGTCAACCCCCTTTTTGAAAGGAAGTTGCACCTGGGAGAGATGCTAGTTAATTGGATTGGCCAGCAGTTCTGTGATACCAGCAGCACCACTGATAGCCATTGCTGGGACTACATGTCGTCCCCAGTGCTGAGGAACTGGTATCTGTGAGAGTGTGAGATCAGGGTTTGTGGCATTGGGTGAGACTCAAAAGAATTCCTTCTTAATTGCTCAACACCAGCCCACACTGCTAACACTACTGTGCTTCCTGTGTGGAATGAGCCTCTTCCTCACCTACAGGTGACATTCTATTAGCTCACCTTTTCATTTTATTGATAATCTCTCTTCACTGATAATTGATGGTCCATGGTGCTTTTTCATCAATATACAGGGCTGGATTTTACACACTCCCACAATATGGTATGTGCTCAGCTCACCTTCTACTCACACCCAAGCCTGATAGGCGTCAAAATCGGCATCCCAGCCACCATCTGTAAATCAGTCATTAACGATCACTTGAGGTTGTGGACAGGTGCAGTGGGTAAACCATTTAAATAAAAAATAAATGGGCGTATCCTTCGACTGAGAGACCTGGATTCAAATCCCACATGCTCCAGAGGTGTGTAATAACATCTCTGACCAAGTTGATGAGAAAAATAGGTAAATACGCTAAATTAGAAAAAGCAGACACAGGGACCCTTTTGTGGCATACTGGAAGTGTCTATAGTAAAAAATAGATGGATTGAAGAGATATACTATCTTTGAAGTTACCCTTGGCTATCGGGGCACCACCACCTACTATTCTTAAAAGACACCATCTTAATATAACAATCCATGCATGGCAGCATAAAAGCACAGATATTTTCCAGGGATACCTCTGCACAATTATACTCAAAACTTGTAACTTTACCTTCAGTTGTTGATTTGTTTTTTTAAAGGCCAATGCTTCTTCCGAATGCCTCTTGTCATCTAACATTTTCCTCTCAACAGCTCGTTTCTCAGCTGCTTCATATTTAGCTTCAATTTTACTAAGTTCCTTTTGAAGGTCGCTTTTTTCTCTTTCTAGTACATGTATCTATTAGTAAAAAATTTAAATATTTTCTAGCCTTTTGGATTATGAGTTTTGGAAAGAAAGAACTACATTTATACTCAGAATTCAATATAAAATATGCAAGTAGTTGAGTTAATACAATGACACCAGCATCAAGGTTGCCAAAATATTTCTCTGTTACTCTGTAAACTCAAAGAATACTGACAGAATCCATAGATTTATGCATGAGTTCACTACAAATACTTGCTAGAGTGGATTTTTTTGCAACAAAATTCTCATGGCCCAGTCATAAACCCTGAGGAGGCCCATAATACTGATAGTCAGTTCAGATGATTTTGCTGCAGACTGAGGCTGTCTCGCTCTCAGTTGGGTTGGCCTTTGGCACCGGGACACAGCTGGGAAGTAGAGATTAATGTCTCAGGGTGCAGATTAGAATGGTCAATAATGGAGGAGAGTGGAAGAGCTTTCTGGGAACTCGATTGGGAAATTGACAGATCAGTATGAGAGTGAAAGTGGAATGGGAGTTGGTGGCAGTGATGGAGAGATTGGAGGTAGGTGAGAGCTGGAAGCAGGTAAGCTGACTCTAAAAGGGAAATAAAAGCCAGTTACCTCCTGTAATTAGCAGTTCTTAACCCCCTTTAGCTATTGGATTTCCTGCTTAGGTCAGAAAACCTGTCCAGCAAGGAATAATGTTGAAAGAGTTGTTAATTCTGAGATATATTATCATAGCTTCATGATAATTTTTAAATGATCAACTCAACTCTTGAAAAATGGGTTGGTTACCTCCTTTACTTAACCTCTGTAAAGTGCAGGGGAAAGTGGATGGTAGGGTGCAAGTTTCAGATTTATTAACATTTTGCAGGCAGTAGTTTATCATGATCAGTAGTTAAGTTGTCTTGATCATTTTCATGGTATCTCCCCAATCCAGAATGGCCCAATACCTCAATTGTAATATTTTTAATAGGCATTATATATTATGCAAATGTGGTGACATTATTCATTGGCCTTTAATTGTCTTTAAGTAGTCCCAACTGGTTAATCGTGATCCTGAGAGTGGTTCAGTGACTGCAGCTCATGGACAAACCTCCCAACCCACAGTCAAACAATACCCAGTTCAGAGCCTTGTCACATTGCCACCTAATATGGTGGCTGTTCCCAAAAGGTGACAGCACAGGGCTGATGCCAATTCTTCAGTCAGTGACTAAGGCTCCCATCACATAGTTTAAGTTTTACACATGGCCTTTGTGGTAGCAACTTACACGGTTTCGGAGATGAATCTTTTCGAGATCCCCTTGCAGAGCCTTCCTCAAACCAAACGCAACACTACTTTCATACAATGTCTCATGAGTTTCAAGAGTCATGAGAAGTTCATTACGAATTCGAAGAAGCAATAATCCACGTTCTGGACAGTTGATGGTGATCTGTCTAATGAGCTCGTCTGTAAAATAATTTAAATCAAATGCAGTTATTACTGCAATATCACAGTCACTACTTTTAGCATTGACCTCCATCAATTTAAAAATAATGATTGATATTTTAACAAAACTTGGAAGTTTAAGTTTTATACAACCTGTTCTACTCAGTAGCAAATTAATTTGATCTGTAGAAGCTCTTTTTGATCTGTCATGCAAGTCATAAGAAGTGATATCTCAATCTGGTTACAACTACGGTACAATTGGGTCAATCCTTGGAACTTTGTTTAGCTGAAAAAAAACCTTTAGGTATGACGACCAGGAATAAGCAGCTATTATTTTCAGAGTCAGACTGATTTACAAATAATAGGTTCCAAATCAGTGGAAATCAACTAATGTATTATGTTCGAAGAAATTATAAAGAATGAAACATGAGCCAATCGATATGTTATAGAATCAAGACGACAACAATTTTGAAATAAGGAAAGAAAATACAACATGAAGCATAACAATATGGTGGTGTATGGTTCCAGAAGAGTACTGCATAAATAGGCCTTTCAGAAAAGGTGAGGAAATGGGCAAAAATTAAAAGGGGAAATGCTCTCTTAAGGTATTTACATTAAGACATTAAGACTGGCTAAACTCAGAACACCACAGTTCTTGATTATGAGACTAACTTACAAGAGTGTGCAAAAGTTTAAGAGAAATACTGGTTTGAAATTGCAGCATCTTCTGTCATATTGTGGAAGGAATAACTTTGATTATTGCTACAAATAAAAAAAAGGCATTTCTATAAATATAATACTTGCCAGAATCTACTTTCTCACAAAACATGTACCAAGGTACATAGTTGGAATCTTCCAAACAGTCATTCTAAGTTCAAAATCACATTTTGAGGGTTAGTAAAATACTGAGGAAAAGCAGGCGAGTGGTGATCCTAATGGGTCGGTGGTTGTCTTTGAAGGGATGGCAACCCCAATGGTTTTTAGTTACCCTAAAATATGATTATCAGTCTTGCAAATAACCAGGGCAGAGTCATATATGGCTTTCCAGCCTGCCATTTAACCCGTTTGTCATGTGATAAAATTCCAAACATGGACTGTAAAAATCAATCGATGATGTTGTGAATTTGTTATTATGGGATTCTGCTGAAATATACTTGAGGGCCAACAAATATTATATAGATTTTTTTTAGGTAATAATAGAAGTTAACTTATTATAGGGAAGAAGCTTTGAGTTTTCAAGTATTCCTGCACGGAATCTCCTGGGTCTCTGATATGGTTAACCATAGAAAACTTACATCACAGTCAGAGGCCTTCAAAACATCATGTTTGCGATAACTAAATAAATGAGCAGCCATTCTGCTTCCACTTTTCAGCACCTGGTCCTTATCTTTCCAGGTTAGAGTTCTTCAGGTTCCTTTTAAATTAATGATTTATTTTAAATGCAGTGAAGTTTGAGTGTCTATGTTGAGATTGGATGAATGTGTTGTTGCTAGTTCATTATCATGAGTCACATATGCAGCTAGTATAATTCAGATTATGCACTGATTACAAATTTGGCAAAACTGGTAATGTAGTGAATCTGATCAAGTTAAAGGCACTCAACACTCCTTGAAGAGAACTTGCACTCTGGTTGCAATCATCACATTAAACTTCTGAAAGAAATAAATCGGATTTCAGGAAGTCCGTGGAAGAAGTGGAAGTTCAGAAGTTCTTGATATATCCAGTCAGTGGACAAAAGGACAGTTCAATTCTCCAGAATGCAGGAAACTCATGAGAAAACACCTTCATTGGTAAGTGCAAAGTGGTCAAGGTACCACACTTAAGCTACTTAATAAAATAAAAGCTTTTGATACTGGTAGTAATGAATTAGCATGGATACAGACTTGGATAGCTAATAGAAGACGGAGACTTGGAACATGGGAGGGCACTTTCATGGGAGGGCACAGACGTTAACCTGTAACCACTAGTGTGCTACAGTGATTGGTGCTGGCTCCAAAATTATTTGCAATATATATTCATGACTCAGATGAAGTTAGTGAATGTATTTTTACAATTTTGCAGATGACACAAAAATAGGTGGGAAAGCAAGCGATAAAAATAACCATAAGACCATAAAACAAAGGAGCAGAAATTAGATCATTCAGCCCAACCAGTCTGCTCCTCCATTCTCCACCCTATTTCTCGCCTTTTTCCTGTAATCCTGGATCCCCTTGCTAATCAAGAACCTATCTATCTCAATCTTAAATAAACACAATGACCTTGCCTCCGCAGCCTCCTGTGGCAGTGAATTCCACCGATTCATCACTTGCTGGCTGAAGAAGTTTCTCCTTATCTCCGTTCTAAAAGGTCTTCCCTTTGCTGTAAGGCTGTGCCTCAGGTCCTAGTCTCCCTTACCAATGGAAACATCTTCCCCATATCCACTCTGTCCAGGCCATTCAGTATTCTGTAAGTTTTCATCCCTCTAAATTCCATCGAGTATAGAGTCCTCATATATTAAGCTTTTCATTCCTGAGATCTTCTTGTGAACCTCCTCTGAACATGCTCCAAGGCCAGTACATCCTTCCTGAGATATAGGACCCAAAACTCCAAATATGGCCCAACCAGAGCATTATACAGTCTCAGAAGTACATCCCTGCTTTTATATTCAAGTCCTCTCAAATAACCCAAAGATTCTGCAGAAGAATATAGGCAGGTTAATTGAGTCGATAAAACTGGCAGAATGCCGAAGCAGAGGGATCTGGGCACCATCATGTGTTAACTTACAAAATACTAGCTAGTAAAAGGAAAGGCGAACGAATGTTAGCCTTTATTTCAAAGGAATGGGGTACCAAAATAGGGAGGTCTTGCTAAAGCTATGTAAGGCACCAGTTAGACCACACCTCAAATATTGTGAAGAATTTTGGGACATTTATCTAAGAAAAGACATAATGGCATTGAAGGCAATCGAGAGAAGTTTCACTAGATTGATCCCAGGTACCAAAGGTTTTTATGGGTGAGGTTGAATAAGTTGGGCCTGTACTCTTTGGAGTTTAGAAGAAGGAGAAGACTTTGTTCAGGCATACAAGACTCTTCGGAAACTTGACAGGGTAGATGCAGAAAGGCCATTTTCCCTTGTGGGCAAGTCGAGGACCAGAGGACATAATCACAGAGTAAGGGCGCAGCCATTTAAGATAGAGATGAGGACGACTTTTTTTTCACCCTCAGAGGGTACTAAATCTTTGGAACTTTTTTTTTACTGCAGAGAATTCTAAAGGTGGGTTGCTAACAATATTCAAGGCTCAGGTGGACATTTTTAAATCAATAAAGGAATCAAAGATTATGGGAAAGTGGGGTTGAGGATTATCAGATCAACCATGATTTCATTGAATAGCAGAGCAAATTCAAAAGGCCAAATGGCTTACTTCTGCTCCTTTCCCTTAAAGTCGTATGAGGTCAATGCCAAAAACTTGGATTTGAGCGCATGGTTTCAATACTGCAAAATGTTCACTGACATCATTGAAATTGTCAAAATAACTGCTTTCATTTGTTCAGTTCACACCTTACTCACCTTCACAATTACTATTTACACACGCCCCTCCCCGATTCTTTTTACTTTCTTATATCAGTGCACCACAAATTAGTGAATTCCCTTCCCATCAGATTCACAACTACCACTGTTACAACCATCAGTACTCCACATCTCATTTTAAACATTATGCATGCCATGGTAAAATCGTTGGTATTCACTTTTTAAACAACTTAAGACTGTCACTAACACGTCCACCTCATTCTTATAAAAGAATGTCACAGATAACCTGCATCAAAGGCTGCCACTGTAGATAAAATTAACAGCTTCAACACACCTCCCTGAGAAAGCAAACATATAGGCGATGTTTATGACCAGGATGAGTAGTGACATTGCAACAGATCAAAACCCTGAAGTACCTATAGGTGTACGGAACTTTCAATTACATCATTTAAAAAGGACATATCATTCTAACACCACAGTGTGAAGGGTAGTTCCTGGCTTGCAACATCTAAAGTGAAGTGCTGTACAGCTGGGCTTTAAATATGCACCAGTAGCATGGACAATGGAAGGTGTCACCAGAGCAGCACAATTTCACGATGAAGGTCCCTGAAAGTCCAGTTCCATAATTAGTAAGAAGATAAGCAGAAGATAGTATGAGAAAAATCACGATACGTCTTAATGGAATGGAAGCCATGAATCTCATTCAACTTAATACTGAAAATGGGAACACACCTCCTATAATGTTTGAATAGATGCATCACTCACCAAGACATTGTCCATATAATTCCCGACGAACAGGGCAAATTCCTGTCATCCGAGCTTGCCTTTGTTGCAGTTTCCGATCCAATTGATCCTGCAAATTTATCACGTCTGTTCGTGTGGCTGGGGCGGTAGATATATATTGAATCCACATATTCCCATCCTCCATCCATTGTCTGAATAAAGAAGAAACAAGAAAACTATAACTATCCCATGTTGCCCTCACTATAATGTTTTCCCTGCAATGTATTCTATTGATTGTCTGAAAATATCCCTGTACATACCCTAAAGATGTAGACAGTTTTATAATATTGAAACCTTTCTAGCCTTTGAACCAACATTAGCATTTCTCCAGTAACTTTCACAATGGAACACTAAATATCAGCCACCTTTGGAAGGCAATGCAATAAGGCAATTGTTCTCATGGCACAAACTATTCTTTGCACCATAGAATATGGTTCTTCAGCAGCTTAAGTTTTAAAAAGTGTAACTTTGCATCAGTAGCATTTAATGCCTTCAGTATTGAAAATACTGAAAGTTTTGGAACCAGGGAAAGAAAGAACATATTGAATTAAATAGAAATTATGGGAACAACATGCCACAGCATTTTCCCATTGAAGCAGTTGAGAAAGGCTCCAAGGAGTCAACGTTTCAAGCTCATTTATTATAACCAGATGAGAAAGGGTAAACCAGGTTCCATTTCTTCAGCCATCTCAGCCGATCACTACAAATGTTTTAGCAGAAGGCTATAACTCATTTCAATTAAAATGTTGCTAACTATTTCTGCTGTATGCATCAAGTATACAATTTTCATGCAGACGCTTGGGCTATCACACATGCACGCACACAAATACAATGTCCAGTACAAATAAAGACAAAATAACACACAGTTTTAAGTTCTTTCGGAATCCTTAAGGCTCAAGATTTTAACCTGTGACCATGGTGGATTATTTGGATTCTTGGATGCAGTTAGCAATCATGAATATTGCAGTTTTGTTTTAAATCCTCCATTCCCTAGTGCTTATTTTTCAGCCAGTGTTGTTAACCTGGCACCTTTCTTCTTGGGAGTGAAGGAATCAGCTTTCTCAGTCCATGTTTATTTCAACATTCCATCCTTTGATTTACCAAGAACGTCCTTGAAATGGAAGCTATTTGTACATTTAGTACTTGTGGAGGTTATTGTTGCGGCTGGTAACTACAGCAGATGTTTCATTCCCAATAAATGAAGATCATCATAATGAAGAAGGTTCTCATAATGGGAAACATAGACCTTTTCACTCTTCCATTGTAGGCCTGATTGGTGTGGTTCATTGCCTTTGGAGAAACGTTAATTTCAGCTAAGACTATCTTTGATCTTAATCATGTTGGTTTCATGAAACCTGATCAACCCCTGTGTGGGTCAGGTGGTTCCTGTGAGTATTTGTTCCATTTTTAAAGTATTTCCATCCATGAAAATCCTTGGTATCAAGCAGGCCAATAGAATTCAAGGATCGTTCATTTGTATTTCAAACCATCCCAGAAAAAATGATTATTGAAAGATTTAGTGTTCAATTGCTTTGAAACAGTTTTCTACTAAATTAAGATTTATATGGTCGTTTTCTTCATGCATAGTTTTTAACACCATTTTTAGTGCATATCTTGGAAACTGATGCAGATTTAATCATTCCTGTGATATTTCAAAACATTGAATCCTTTCCTTTTGCCACCCAAATATCATCTATTGGGATTCTGGTAACATCAAGCACGTGATTCTAACGCCCAATAGCTTTTGTTTGTGATTGCTTCGAGGAGTTATGAAACAAAGATAAAATTATCCTGAGCAAACAGCTAACTGTGCAGACAGACCTTTTGCCTTTTTAATTCTTTCATTGGGTATGGGCTTTGCTGGCAAAGCCAGTATTTGTTGCTGATCCCTAATTGCCCTTAAACTGAGTGGCTTGTTAGGCCTTTTCAGAGAGAAGAGTCAGCCATGATAATGGAATCCCAGCCTTTTCTGAACATGGAAGGGCTTGAATTGAAATTCAGCACCGTATTGTCAGATGTTATGACCCAGCCAATGTTATCACTGGACAAGTCAGATTCCAGACTAAAACTTGGCTTAACAGATCTTTTTTTTTATTTAATATTGTGGTTTTTCACTGAAACATGTGAACACAATCTTGCAGCTTTAGTTTTAACAAAAAGTTATAATTAATTACACAAGAGAAAAAGTAAACTAGCACAAAACAAGCAATTTACATTTCACACAATTTAAAAGATTTCAAAATGCACAGTAAAAATAAAATTCAACCAAATCTAATACCAATGCACCTAATATGAATGCCATTACTTTACAGTACTAAAATAATAGAAAGAGTACCCTTCTCTATCACATTTTTGTGCTCAACTTTATTGTTTATTTTAATTCCTTGTGTCAAGAATTTTATTACCCTTTCCTTGATACACAATAGAACTTACATTTTCTTTGCTTCAAATAACCCCTTCAGGTTTCTAACCAAACACTTTAGATTAGATTACATTAGATTACTTACAGTGTGGAAACAGGCCCTTCAGCCCAACAAGTCCACACCGACCCACCGAAGCGCAACCCACCCATTCCCCTACATTTACCCCTTTACCTAACACTACGGGCAATTTAGCATGGCTAATTCACCTGACCTGCACATCTTTGGACCGTGGGAGGAAACCGGAGCACCCGGAGGAAACCCACGCAGACACGGGGAGAATGTGCAAACTCCACACAGTCAGTCGCCTGAGTCGGGAATTGAACCCGAGTCTCTGGCACTGTGAGGCAGCAGTGCTAACCACTGTGCCACCGTGCCGCCCACTTGTGCCACAGTGCCGCCCACTTCTAGTAAAGATTTTTCAAACTAAACCCTTATACTGAGGTAACCTATTTCCTAACTGTTCTGAACTAATTCCTTTCTCTAGGAGAAACTGTTCTCACATCTGACCCCAGGTCATCTGTGAGCTGAAAACTAAAATGTTCCAAATTGATGGTCCATCCTCTAGGAAAATTCATTTCTTCCATCTTCTAAATAAACTAAAAGCAAGCTAATGTCTTTCAAAGTTTGCTGTTGGATTGTAAAACCATTACAATAAGAACAAATTAACATTGTCACTCCAGGAGATGCCTAGTTACCTGATGCCTGAGACTTATTGCTTTAAAATAATGTGTCAAGAAAACCCACCATTTCCCCACATTCTCCTAATGAAGAAGGAAGTCCCAGTAGGAAGGCTCAATGTACTTAGTTATTGTTATTGAGGAGGGGTGGGAGGGACTTCCTTCCTGGAAATGCATAGAGTAATTGATTCAGGAATCTTGCATCTGGACATGAAATGCCACTACTCTGACACAAGTTGTTCCAGTACAAATACTGGCATCTACCCAACAATGTGAAAAATTGCCTAGATATGTCCTATACTTGAAAAGCAGGACAAATCAAATCCGGCCAAATGGTCAACTCTCAATCAAAGTGATAGAAAGGGTAATTAACAGTGCTATCCAGCTGCATTTGCAAAGGAGTATACTGCAGTCTGAGGCTCAGTTTGGATTCCATCAGGGCGACTCAGCTCCTTGGCCTCCAAATGTGATCAAAACAACTGAACTCCGGAGGTAAGATGAGAGTGACTGCTCTTGACATCAAGACAGTATTGGAACATAGGAATATAGGAACAGGAGTCGGCCATTCAGCCCATCAAACCTGTCCATCCATTCAATACGATCATGGCTGATCAAACACTTCAATGCCTTTTACCTACTCATTCTCGTAGCCTTATATGACACTGGTATGCAGAAATCTATTTGTCTCTACTTTAAACACACTCAAGGACTGAGCCTGTACACAATTTTAATTCTGGTTTCAGACTCCCTTAACCAGGGGAAACAACTTACTGAATCGCCATCTCTATCCCTTTCAGTATTTTGTAATTTTTGATGTGATTGCCTCATTCTTTAAAATGAAAAGAATAGAGGCTCACTTTGTCCATTCTGTCTTCCTTGGAAAAAAAATTAACCAAGCACGTTATCAAGGAGCACTAGCGAAACTAGAGTCAATGGGGATCCTGAAAACCTCTCCAATTTTGGGTCATACCTGGCAAAAAGATGGCAATGTTTATTGGAGGTCAGTCATCTCAGCTCCAAACATCTTTGCAACAGTTCCTCACTGTAGTATCCTAGGCCCATCTTCAGCTGCTTCAAATGTCCTCCCCTCCATCATAAAGGTCAAAAGTGGGGATGTTCCCTGATGACTGAGCAATGTGCAGCACCATTCATGCCACCTTAGATAATGAAGCAGTTCAGGTCTACATACAAGAAGATCTGAACACTGAGTCTTGGGTTAAGTGAAATGTAGTACTTAAATCACATAAGTGCTAGGCAAGGCCCAATTCCACATAAATCAGAAGGAACGGGAGTCAGGATGTGACTGAAAATATGAAAACTGTTTCCAATGTTCAATCGGTTTGAGGCTGCTGCAAGTGGGAAAGAAATGAGCAAAACAACCCTGCATGTTCTTCACTGTAGTGAGTGTATTAAGGCATCAAATATCAAACATAAGGCTATCTTTTACTGGAAAGTGGCCAGACTGGGTAAAAATTGAACTAGATTACATTAGATTACTTACAGTGTGGAAACAGGCCCTTCAGCCCAACAAGTCCACACCGCCCTGCCGAAGCGCAACCCACCCATAACCCTACATTTACCCCTTTACCTAACACTACGGGCAATTTAGCATGGCCAATTCACCTGACCTGCACATCTTTGGACCGTGGGAGGAAACCGGAGCACCCGGAGGAAACCCACGCAGACACGGGGAGAACGTGCAAACTCCATACAGTCAGTCGCCTGAGGTGGGAATTGAACCCGGGTCTCTGGCACTGTGAGGCAGCAGTGCTAACCACTGTGCCACCGTGCCGCCCACAAACTATTTACTATCAAGCTGAATGAATGGTCATCCTTTCAGGCACAGTCACACTGGTCACTCCCATGAACAGTCTTATGTTCAGGTCAGTGTTCATACTGCACAAAATATAATTATACCAAAGCATATGAACAACAGAAGCTGCTTGCAATCACTCTGGATATTGTCTTTTCCAGTAATCCTCTTGTATTTCTCCAATCTCTCCAAAAAGAAATTGAAAAACAAATCCAGATGAGAACTGCTTATGGAGAGGAAGTGAATGTAGAGTCATAGTCAAAGCCGATTCCATTTACACCAGTCAATTCCACTTACCTCCTTGAAAAATGAGCCAAAATATGAAGCAAAGGCCTCATCCCTTTCTGATTTATTTGTTTAGATCAGGGATGATGCTGCCGTGGGCAGCCGTTGATATAATATTTTAATGATGCTCCTAATGAACAAGGAGAAAGTGAGGTCTGCAGATGCTGGAGATCAGAGCTGAAAATGTGTTGCTGGAAAAGCGCAGCAAGTCAGGCAGCATCCAGGGAACAGGAGAATCGACGTTTCGGGCATAAGCCCTTCTTCAGGAATGATTCCTGAAGAAGGGCTTATGCCCGAAACGTCGATTCTCCTGTTCCCTGGATGCTGCCTGACCTGCTGCGCTTTTCCAGCAACACATTTTCAGCTCCTAATGAACAAGATAAACTTAATGGGAAAAAAATAGGCTCCAAACATTACCATCATAGCTGTCAGTCACTTAAAACTTGAGAGGCATCTGAGATGTTTTAAGAGTACTCAGCCAGGCCAATCCTAGAGGCACATGTCTTTGGCAGAGAGGATGGGAGGTTCTTGAGCTAGAGTTCTGCTTGTTCTCTTTCTATTTTTGACACTTCTCTTGTATTAATATAATGACTGGGTTATGGGTGCCTTTAGGAATGAGGACGGGAAACCATGCGAGTGAACACTCATGAACATGTATTGACTGTTTACAGTAGTTACTGAGACTCCATGAGAATCTTCTTCCCCTATGTTCTATGTACATGTAATTTTAAATCATCTGATATTACTAACAATGAATTCTTCCTATTAGTATGATAGTTACTAAACCATTATGCTAAAAGTTTTGTCTATGTTTTGGCTTATGAGATGAAGCCCTGTTATATTTTATTCATTCACTCATGGGACATGGGTGTCACCGTCTGGGCCATCTCTAGTTGCCCTTGAGAAGGTGGTGAGCTACCTTCTTGATTTGCTGCAGTCCATGTGCTATAGATAGACCACAATGCCATTAAGGAGAGAGTTCCAGGACTTTTGTCCAGCAATACTGAAGGAACAGAAATATATTTTCAAGTTAGGATGGTGAATGGCTCGGAGGGGAACCTGCAAATGCTGTTGTTCCCATATAACTTCTTCCTTTGTCCTTGTACATGGCAGTGGTTGTAGGTTTGGAAGTGCTAGCCAAGGAGTTCTGGTGAATTTCTGCAGTGTATCTTGTAGATAGTAGAGAGTATTGCTGAGTATTATTAGTGGAGGAAGTGAATGTTTGTGGATGTGGTGCCAGTCAAGCAAATGGAGTCAAGTTTCTTGAGTATTGCTAGAGTTGCATTCATCCATGAAAAGAGAGTATTTCATCACACTCCTGGCTTGTGCCTTGTTGGATGTTGGACAGCCTTTGGAAACCATGATGTGGATGAGCCAATGTTGGACTGGGGTGGACAAAGTTAAAAATCACACAACATCATAGTTCAACAGGTTTATTTAGAAGCACTAACTTTCGGAGCGATGCTCTTCATCAGGTAGTTGTGGAACAGGACCCTAAGGCACAGGATTTATAGCAAAAAATTACAGTGTCATGCAACTGAAATGATAGATTGAACAAACCTAGATTGTTGTTAAGTCTTTCATCTTTTAGAGTGTGTTTCAAGTTTCGGTTCATTAATATGTAAATCCCAGAACTTCTTTTAAGTCACATTCTTGAGATAACAAGGTTTTATAAAAGCTGACATCTCAGCTCAAACAATGCATTAAAGGTGGGAGGTTAGAGTCTCTCTGTATCCCAGTCTTGAGTCAGACTGGTTCTATTTCCAAAGTGGAATTTACAAAATATTACATGGATTGACTGCCTGCATTGACTGCCTGTGGATTGTGCATTTTTTGAGCAAAGTAGAATGTATCTGCAAATATAATTCTGCAAATACAAATTCACCCCATAGACTTATATGTGTGTGCGTATGCATGAGACAGAGAGAGTGAATGCGTGTGAGTGTGAGTACACGTGAGAGAGTGTGTATTTGCGTGTGTGCAAGCTTGGTAAAGTGTATGTGTGAGTGTGATGGAGTATAAGCCTGTGAGAGGGTGTGTGCATGAGTGTGAGTGTGGGGAGAGGGTATATATGTGTGCATGAGAGAGGATCTGCTTGAGTGTGTGAGTATGTAAGAGTGTGTGTATGTGATAAAACAACATGATAGACTTTGTATACTTATGAGGATCTCTGTTGCACAAACATTGTTTTGAAAGGCTTGACTTGCATAGTTGATTCTCAACTTCAGCTATCTTTCTCAAAGGTCACCATTATAATGGTAGGCATTTTCTTCAATGAGATCCAAAGCCTCTCCATCAACAAAATGCCAGAGATGTAGATGCATGTCCAGGAGAGGGCTTGTGGAGAATTGTTCTCACTGATGTTGAGTGAGAGACCGACTCCTTTGTATGCAGAGTTGAAGCAGTATTAAACAGAGTTAAGGACAGATAATGGCACAAGATCATAAGTAGAATAGAAGCAAGAGGTCATACGACCCTAGAGCCTGCCTTTCCAATCATTAAGATCATACCTCTACCTTTACTCTGCTTCACTGCCTAACCTACATATCCCTTAATTCCCTTAGCATCCAAAATCTAACAAACTCTGTCTTGAGTATGCTGAACCCATCATTCAAAGCCCCTAGAGTACAGTGTGTCAAGGATTCACTTCATCTACATTCAATACAGCTAGTCTGTTATACTGGGAAATGACTCCTAGTTGTAGCATCTGCAGCCAGGGGAAATATCTTCCTCGTATTGTCCTTGTCAATCCTTCTAAGAAGTTTAAGTTTTTCAAAGAGATCACCTGCTCATTTTTAAAAATTTACTGTTAAGTTAAACACGTAGAATCTACTGGAAGGATAAGAGTTAGTTTGACTAAGAGCTGATACTGGAGTTTGTTTTGTTTTAAAGGATGTTGTGCAAGAGTTGGACAGCAGAAGGTGGGCTACATAAAAGACAGGAAACTACAAGAAGAAGGAACATATCCTTGTAGTGTAGGAGGGAATAACGAAGCTATTCTGTTGTCATTAAGACAAAGTATAACATACTCATTATTCTTAAATTATACAGAAAATAATTTGTATGAAATAAAGAATGATTCTGACAAGTCCTACCTAAATCTTGCCTTACAATGCTAACCTAGAGATAGCTGCACAGTTATAGGACAATCATTTTATTCAGACATTTTTCATCTGCAATACTATGGAGATCAACTACAAATATTAAAAGTTATTGTCCAAGTTGTTTATTTTATAGTTTGACTGCACCCAAGAATACCATAAATATGAGATTGAAAAATGAAGAAAAGAGATTTTTGAGAAGATTTGTAGCTCAGGTTGATGATAAGTCTGTAAGTTTGCTCGCTGAGCTTGAAGATTTGATTTCAGATGTTTCGTCACCATACTGGCTTCGCCAGAGACGCTCACTGGTGATGTTACCCAGTATGGTGACGAAACATCTGAAAACAAACCTTCAAGCTCAGTGAGCTAACTTACAGACTTAATGAAGAAAAGCCCTCAAATCCACTTACCTTGGAGGTAATATTGCATTTAAAATGCATTCTATTGACTGTTTACTGTGTTCTTCTGATCCTTTAGTTGCTCCAAGAGTACATTTTTTAGGGCTTATTTTATGGTCCTGGGTAAACAAAACAGTTGAATAAATTATCAACAAGTAGAAAGGTCATTCTTCAAATTGATTATTTTATATTTTTGATAAACATTCAAGCTAATATATTACGTTTCTTCCTGTGTGATTTCCCACTTTCAGTCTCATAAACCAGAGTCTGATCCAGAAAATCTCTTTCTATTCTGCTCATTAATACGTCCACTTTAAATTCAGAAAACTAGAGTATAAATCTCTGGTGGTTACATTGATAGCCCCTTAAAATGATCATGAGCTCATGCTCGTAACGTTGATTCTGCTGCTCCGTGGATGCTGCCTGACCGGCTGTGCTTTTCCAGCACCACACTCTTCGACTCTGATCTCCAGCATCTGCAGTCCTCACTTTCTCCGATGAGAATTGTGCTGCCTGACCACCCCGTCCTATTTCATGTGTATGATCGAGTTACAAGAACTGTACTGTTTTTCTCATCACTCACTGCCCCACGGGTCACAACTAAAAGGTACAGGTAGTTCTCCTATAACACACTTTTATGAAACACGATTTTTCTGTAACATGATTTTTGAATTGCTGATCTTTTTTTAATAAAGCGAATTCCCGTTCTCTGTTACGCGATTCTCATCCCTGGTATCAAGAGTCGTGTGCGCGGAGGACTGGACTCCAATTGGCATTACATAATCACTCGGCTTGTGCACTTTCTCATGAAATGTTTTGTGAACGGTATTGTGTAATTTTTATGCTGGTGGACTTGGAAAAGCATTGTGAAAATGTCTCTACAGCCTGAGGACAAGAAGCTGGGAGTAATCTCTTAATTAAAAAACTTAGAGTTGAGATAAGAGTGAAATTTCACTGGATTTGATGAACAGTAAAAGGACAATGTTAAGGAGTAGTTTGAAACTTGATTTGTTGTTTGTATTAAGAGATTTATTTTCCTATTTTTGTTTAAAGATATGTTTAGATGTTAATATCTGCAGATTCTTGTGAATGTTTCAGTGACTAATCACTATGATAACCAACTGCAAAGAAAATACCAATACAGGGGCTTGGACACGGTCAGTCAAATGCTCAGATGGTCAGAGTCAGGAAATTCTGCTCATAGTGGGTGAGGGGGATGGTATATTGTTACTTTTGGTCCATGTGTGGAGATGTCCTGAGGGGCTGAATAGTCTGTGCAGAAGAGATTCAGGGTGAGTCAGGGTCAGATGTTAGTGAGGATGAGTAGGGAAGATGTTGCAAGAAATGGTGGGTACAGTACAGAGATAGAATGAGTGAGGTATCAGCAAGAAGATGGTGGCACTTTCACAGGGAGAGTGGAGAAGGTCATTGATCTTCTTCCTACATTCTGTGCATTCCTTCAGATGGTTGAGACTGCACTGGCCTGGATGATAACTCTGGTCCAGGTTGGTGTGGTTCCAGTAGATCGGTGTCCTCTGGTGGCATGGGAGAAAAGGACATCCTACCTTTGCATCACCCCATCCCCATCAGCAGCATCTCCATGTCCCTGCCCACAAAGAGAGGCACCAATTTTCCATTTTCTCCCACATCCAGGTTGAATATCAGGAACCATGCAGGGGAGCTCTGGTCTGACAGCTCTTGGCTGGGTGTGCAATGTCTTTTTACAGATGGTGCTGCACCACAGATGTTCATCAATTCTGGGATATCCAGGAAGTGGTGAGTTGTTTTAGAAATGGCACATAGTACAATGGCGCTAGAATGTGTGGGAGGAGCACCAAAGGGTGGGGTAGATAATAAAGCAGATGGGTTTTGTAAATTAGGTGCTAGACATCCCCAAGCACCACAATGTGAAACCCTCTGAAAACTTTGACAAAACTGACACTTAGTGAAAGAAATTAAGATTCAGCCCTTGATCTACCAAGGCAGGTTTCATTCTGGGATCTGACTTGTGCAGTGTTACCCTTGGATGGAATCAAAAGACTGGCTAGAATATAGTGCAGCCAACAGCTATAGATACCAATTGAGAGCAATCAGTTGAAGTTTCTGATGAATTGCACTAAACAGTACCATACAACAGTTACAACAGGTCAAACTTTATTTAGAATGTGCTATCATTTGTGTCAGGTAAAAACAAGGACTGCAGATGCTGGAAACCAGAATCTAGATTAGAGTGGTGCTGGAAAAGCACAGCACGTCAGGCAGCATCCAATAAATAGGAAAATCGACGTTTCAGGCAAAAGCCCTTCATCTATTCCTGACGAAGGGCTTTTGCCCGAAACGTTGATTTTCCTGCTCCTCGGATGCTGCCTGACCTGCTGTGCTTTTCCAGCACCACTCTATTGTGTTAGGCTACTACCATTTTTGTTTCAATCTTTACTGGTACTTTTGGTGATTTGTCCCAACCCTGTTTTTCCCATATGCCCATTATTTGTATTGCATGATTTTCTATAACACAGCATCGCAGAGGACCACAATTGCGGCGTTATTTGAGAACTATCTGTAATTGTTTTACCTGGTTTTTAATAATGGCCAATCATATGTCTCCTCTGTATTTGACTTAAAAGAAAAAGGTCCATCTTCCATGTTTTCTTGATAAACATAAAATTACTCATTATAAAGAAGACATATTCAATGAAAATGCAAAATTGGTCAACCTATTTAGTTTGCAAACATTCAGGAAAAATGATTAAAAAACACTTTTGGCCAATAGATCTTAGTCACTGGGTGAAAAATAAAGGATAAAGTGTAGAATGTTCAGACATCTCTTGGTCTGCCATTCTGGTGCACAAGAACAAACATTGCCAAATGCA
This sequence comes from Chiloscyllium plagiosum, assembly GCF_037043375.1. Classification (NCBI taxonomy): domain Eukaryota; kingdom Metazoa; phylum Chordata; class Chondrichthyes; order Orectolobiformes; family Hemiscylliidae; genus Chiloscyllium; species Chiloscyllium plagiosum. Next base: position 74,117,522 of record NW_028270141.1, read on the forward strand.
AGGAGATGTCTCTGCGGACTTTGCCAACACATTTTGCTTAGGAAATATTAGACATAGAACATTACAGCGCAATAAAGGCCCTCGATGTTGCACCAACCTGTGGAACCAATCTGAAGCCCATCTAACCTACACTATTCCATTCTTGTCCATATGCCTATCCAATGACCATTTAAATTCCCTTAATGTTGGCGAGCCTGCTACTGTTGCAGCCAGTGCGTTCCAAGCCCCTTTAACACTCCATTGAATCAAGGATTCTTCCAGACACATCACAGGAGGACAATCAGGGTTCAGAACAGATACTACACTGGACCCACCACAAGAGGTTCCCTCATAAATAGATGGGTTGGATTGGGATGTTCATTCTTGCTCCAGGCTAGCCAAAAACTAGAAAATCCAAATAGACACAATCTCCAAAGCAAAGCTGTAATGTGACAATCATAAACCCGAGTAAGGGATCTGCAGTAAACAAAAATTTATCACAAGACACAGGACTTTCAAGAAATCTCTTTTCTAAAAGAAGGTTTCTCTTTAAGAAAAAACAAGTATCGTAAGGACAAGCCAGGGACCTATAGACCAGTGAGCCTGACATCGGTGGTGGGCAAGTTGTTGGAGGGAATCCTGAGGGTCAGGATGTACATGTATTTGGAAAGGCAAGGACTGATTAGGGATAGTCAATATGGCTTTGTGTTTGGGAAATCATGTCTCATGAGCTTGAGTTTTTTTGAAGAAGTAACAAAGAGAATTGATGAGAGCAGAGCGGTAGACGTGACCTATATGGACTTCAGTAAGGTGTTCGACAAGGTTCCCCATGGGAGACTGATTAGCAAGGTTAGATCTCATGGAATACAGGGAGAACTAGCCATTTGGATACAGAACTGGCTCAAAGGTAGAAGACAGAGGGTGATGATGGAGGGTTGTTTTTCAGACTAGAGGCTTGTGACCAGTGGAGTGCCACAAGAATTTGGTGCTGGGTTCACTACTTTTCATCTTTTATATAAATGATTTGGATGTGAGCATAAGAGGTATAGTACGTAAGTTTGCAGATGGCACCTAAATTCGAGATGTAGTGGACAGCAAAGAAGATTACCTTAAATTACAATGGAATCTTGATCAGATGGTCTCATGGGCTGAGGAGTGGCAGATGGAGCTTAATTTAGATAAAAATGAGATGCTGCATTTTGGGAAAGCAAATCTTAGCAGGACTTGTACACTTAATGGTAAGGTCCTGGGGAGCGTTGCTGAACAAAAAGACCTTAGAGTGCAGGTTCATAGCTCCTTGAAAGTGAAGTTGCAAGTGGATAGAATAATGAAGAAGGCGTTTGGTATGCTTTCCTTTATTGGTTAGAGTATTGAGTACAGGAGTTGGGAGGTCATGTTGCGGCTGTACAGGACATTGGTTAGGCCACTTTTGGAATATTGCGTGCAGTTCTGGTCTCCTTCCTATCAGAAGAATGTTGTAAAACTTGAAAGGGTTCAGGAAAAATCTACAAACATGTTACTGAGATTGGAGCATTTGAGCTATAGGGAGAAGTTGAATAGGCTGGGGTTGTTTTCCCTGTAGTGTTGAGGCTGAGGGGTGACTTTATAGAGGTTTATAAAATCATGAGGATAGGATAAATAGTCAAAGTCTTGTCCCTGGGGTGGGGGTGTCCAGAACAAGAAGGCTTAGGGTGAGAGGAGAAGATATAAAAGAGACCTAAGGAGCAACATTTTCACGCAGAGGGTGGTACGTGTATGGAATGAGCTGCCAGTTGAAGTGGTGGAGGCTAGTACAATTACAACATTTAAAAGGCACCTGGTTGGGTATGAGAATAGGAAAGGTTTGGAGGGATATGGGCCGGATGCAGGCAGGTGGGCCTAGATTAGGTTGGGATATCTGGTCAGCATGGATGAGTTGGACCGAAGGGTCTGTTTCCTGTTTCCATCTCTATGACTCTATTCCTTTGGATATCCATAACTTACAGTCCAAAATTCTCTACGTAGCAGATTTCAATCCTACTATTCACATTCCCTTACAGTTTGTACTCAATGGCAGGTATTAAATCATGACTAGAGGCCTGTGATCAGCAGTATGCCGCAAGGATTAATGACAAACATCTTAAATCCAGCACCAAGCTCATGGTCTACAAGCAGCAGTGTTACCTGCCCTTCTGGAATGTGTGCATCATAGTCATGAACAATGTACTGCAGATGCCTCAAAACCCATGAAAAAAAGCATCAGCAATGCCTCCACAAAATCCTGGAAATCTAATGACAGGAAAGGAACTCTAATATCAGTGTCCTTTCACTCAGGCCAACATCTTCACTACCGAGGCACTGGATACACTCAGTCAGCTGCATTGGTTGGGCCACATCATCCATATGATTGGTGCAAGTCTACCAAAACACATTCTCTATGCGAGGCTTCATCACAGCATGCAGTTATCAAAAGAGAAGAGGAAGGGCTTCAAGGATGTGCTCATTGAAGAAATGCAACATCCCACTGACTTGTGGAATCTCTAGCTGTGTGTCATGATTGTTAGGAGGTCAGCCAGGTGGGTATCATACAATATGAGTTCCCCGATTGGGGCTGTTAATTCAGTCCAATCAAAGCTCTGGCTGACAGATACAAAGAGGAGTATCAGATATCATGTTCATTCTGAGGGCTGGCTCTGAGGGAGCTGGACCAGTGTCAAAGACTTTCCGTGTATAAATACATCTGAGAATGGAATACAATCATAGAATCCCTACAGTATGGAAGCACACCATTTGGCCCATCAAGTAATACCAACCTTTGAATGACCATCCCACCCAGACCCACACCCCTACCCTGTCCCTGTTACCCTGCATTTCCCATCACCTAGACTGCACATCCCTAGACACTATGGGCAATTTAGCATGGTCAGTGCACCTCACCAGCACACTTTGGATTGTGGGAGGAAACTGGAGCACCTAGAGGAAACCCACACAGAGAAGGGGAGAATGAGCAAACTCCATACAGACAGTAGCCTGAGACTGGAGCTGAACACAGGTCCCCACCCCAATCGGTAGCAGTGCTAACTACCAAGCCACCGTGTTATCCATTTATCATTTGTGTGGATTAAACCTGATCTGTCATTTCTCTGCCCAAATCTGCAATCTCTCTATAGCCTGCTGTATCCTTTGACAATCCTCTTCACTATCTGCAACTCTGCCAATTTGGGTATCATCCACAAACTTACTAATCAGACCATCTACATTTCATCCAGACCATTTATATATACAAACAAAAAAGATCCCAGCACTGATTCCTACGGAACACTAAAGTCTCTGCAGAGACTTATTATTCAGCCTGTCCACACTCTACTCACACTATTTTTACGATCTTTTGATCTCTCTGCCTATAAATTATGTGCCTGTGTGCTTCTCTTCACTCCACCTGATGAAGTGTAGTGCTACGAAAGCTCACGATATCAAATAGATCTGTTGGACTATAAACTGCTGTTTTGTGACTTCTGACCTTCTCTGACCAAGCCAGTTTTAGCATCCATCTAGCCAGCTGGATCCCATGAGATTCTATCCTCTATACTAGCCTGCCATTAGGAACTTTATGAAATGCCTTACGAAGTTCCATGTAGATAACATCCATGACCCTTCCCTCATTAATTATTCTTGTCACCCCCTCAAAAAATTCAATCATATTGGTGAGACATGACCTTCCCCACATAAATCTATGCTGCCTATCACTAACAAGTCCATTCATTTCCAAATGTGAATAAATCCTGTCTCTCAGTATCTTCTCCAACAGCTGCTCCAACACTAACATCAGGCTCACCGGCCTGTAATTATTAGATTATCTCTATTTCCCTTCTTAAACAAAGGAACAACATTGGCGATTCTCCAGTCCTGTGGGTTCTCTCCTGAAGGCCAAAGAGGATGCAAAGGTATTTGTTAAAGCCCCAGCTATTTTCTCCCTTGCCTCCCATGGTATCGTGGGATAAATTCCATCTGGCCCTGGGGACTTGTCTATCTTAATATATTTCAAGGCATCCAACACTTCCTCCTTTATTATTTTGATCTGGCTGAGAGTATTCACACATCTTTCCCTAACCTCAGATTGATCTCTTTCCTCACTAACTCCTTGGGTCCCATCCCCCCCCCCCCACCCCCGCACCTTACTAGTTTAAATCCTCCCAAGCAGTTCTAGCAAATTTCCCTGCCAGTATATTAGTTCCCTTCTTGTACAGGTCACTTCTACCGAAAAGAGATTCCAATGATCCAAAAATGTGAATCCTTCTCCCATACACCAGCTCCTCAGCCATGCATTCATCTGCTCTATCCTCCTATTCCTGCCCTCACTAGCTTGTAGCACTGGGAATAATCCAGATATTACTACCCTTGAGGACCTCCTTTTTAAATTTCTGCCTAACTCTCTGTAATCTCCCTTCAGAATCTCAACCTTTTCCCTTCCGATATCGCTGGTTCCAATGTGGACAATGACCTCTTGCTGGACCCTCTCCCCCGTGAGAACATTCTGCACTCTCTCTGAGACATCCTTGATCCTAGCACCAGGGTAACAACACACCATTCTGCTTTTTCTCTGCTGGCCATAGAAACGTCTGTCTGTACCTCAGACTACAGAATCCCTAACACAATTGATCTCTTGGAAGCCGACATACCCCTCGTTGCATTAGAGCCAGTCTCAATACCAGAAACTTGGCTGTTCGTGCTACATTCCCTGAGCTTGAGTTTTTTTGAACAAGTAACAAAGAGGATTGATGAGAGTAGAGCGGTAGACGTGACCTATATGGACTTCAGTAAGGTGTTCGACAAGGTTCCCCATGGGAGACTGGTTAGTAAGGTTAGATCTCATGGAATACAGGGAGAACTAGCCATTTGGATACAGAACTGTTCAAAGGTAGAAGACAGAGGGTGGTGGTGGAGGGTTGTTTTTCAGACTGGAGACCTGCGACCAGTGGAGTGCCATAAGGATTGGTGCTGTGTCCTCTACGTTTTGTCATTTCCATAAATGATTTGGATGCGAGCATAAGAGGTGTAGTTAGTAAATTTGCAGATTACACCAAAATTGGAGGTGTATTGGACAGCGAAGAGGGTTACCTCAGATTACAACAGGATCTGGACCAAATGGGCCAACGGGCTGAGAAGTGGCAGATGGAGTTTAATTCAGATAAATGTGAAGTGCTGCATTTTGGGAAAGCAAATCTTTGCAGGACTTATACACCTAATGGTAAGGTCCTAGGGAGTGTTGCTGAACAAAGAGACCTTGGAGTGCAGGTTCATAGCACCTTGAAAGTGGAGTTGCAGGTAAATGGGATAGTGAAGAAGGCGTTTGGTATGCTTTCCTTTATTGGTCAGAGTATTGAGTACAGGAGTTGGGAGGTCATGTTGCAGCTGTACAGGTCATTGGTTAGGCCACTGTTAGAATATTGTGTGCAATTCTGGTGTGCTTCCTATCGGAAAGATGTTGTGAAACTTGAAAGGGTTCAGAAAAGATTTACAAGGATGTTGCCAGGATTGGCGGATTTGAGCTATAGGGAGAGGCTGAACAGGCTGGGGCTGTTTTCCCTGGAGCGTCAGAGGCTGAGGGATGACTTAATAGAGGTTTACAAAATTATGAGGGGCATGGATAGGATAAATAGACAAAGTCTTTTCCCTGGGGTCGGAGAGTTCAGAACTAGAGGGCATAGGTTTATGGTGAGAGGGGAAAGATATAAAAGAGACCTAAGTGGCAACGTTTTCACGCAGAGGGTGGTACGTGTATGAAATGAGCTGCCAGAGGATGTGGTGGAGGCTGGTACAATTGCAACACTTAAGAGGCATTTGGATGGGTATATGAATAGGAAGGGTTTGGAGGGATATGGGCCGGGTGCTGGCAGGTGGGACTAGATTGGGTTGGGATATCAGGTCAGCATGGACAGGTTGGACCGAACGATCTGTTTCCATGCTGTACATCTCTATGACTCTATAATCTCAATATTCCTGACATCACTCTCTTTGGTGAATACTGATGTAAAGTACTCAGTAAGGGTCTCACCCATTTCCTTCGACTCCACACACAACCTTCCTCCTTTATCCTTTAGTGTGCCTACGTTTTCCTAAACTACTCTCTTGCTCCTGATATATGCACAAAATGCCTTAGGAGTCTCCTTAACTCTGCCAGCCAACAATATTTCATAACTCCTTTTAGCCTGCTAATTCCTCATTTGAGCTCCTTCCTACTTTCTCTATATTCTTCAAGGACTTTGTCTATTTTAGTTACCTTGACCTTTGGAATGCTTCCTTTTGTTTGACTAAACTGATAATTTCCCCCAGGCTCCTGAATCCTGCCATTCCTGTCTTTCATTTTCACAGGAACATATCTGTCCTTCATTCTAATCAACTGGTCTTTAACAGACTCCAACATATTTGATGTGGATTTACCCTCAAACAGCCGCTCTCAATCTACCTTCTCCAATTGTTGCCTAATTCAGTCATAGTTGACTTTCCTGATTCCTGTTGAAGGGCTTATGCCCAAAACATCGATTCTCTTGCTCCTCGGATGCTGCCTGACCTGCTGTGGTTTTCCAGCACTACACTCTCAGCTCTGACCTCCAGCATCTGCAGTCCTCACTTTCTTCTCATAGTTAGCTTTCTCCCAATTTACCACCTTAATTATGGTCCACACTTGTCCTTACCCATAAGTATCCCAAAAATGTATGGAATTATGGCCATTATTCCTAAAATACTCCCCCCTTGAAACTTTGATCACATAGCTGGGCTCATTTCCCAGTACCAAGCATAGTATGATACCCCCCCTCTCTTTGGACTACCCGCATAATGTTTCAAAAAACTGTCCTGGAGACATCTAACAAATTGCTCCCCTTCCAAACACCCATCATTAAGGGAGTCACAGTCAATATGGGGGAAGTTAAAATCACCTACTGCAACAACTCTGCCATTATCACATCTTTACATAATCTGACTACATATCTCTTCCTCTTCAGCGTTGTGAATGCACCCTTCCTATTCCTGAACTCCACCCAAAGTGTCTCGCTGCATGATCCCTCCAGGGTGTCCTCCCTCAACACAGCTGTGATATGCTCCCTAACCAGTAATGCAACTCCCCTACCCCTTTTGCTTCCTCATCTGTCTCATCTAAAACATCAATATCCCAGAACGTTAAGCTGCCAATCCCGTCCCTCTTTCAACCACGTCTCTGTGATAGCAACACCATTATAATTGCATGCATTAATCCAAGCTCTCAGTTCATCTGTCTTCCCTCTTATACTTTTTGAATTGAAGCAAATATAATCCAAGCCTCCAGATCTGCTGAGCTCAGCAACCTCTCCCTAACAGTTCTTCCTCTTCGCGATATTCATCTCAGTCTTATGTTCTTCTCCAGTTTCTTTACTTACTGACCTGCTGCTCCAGTTCCCACCCACCCCCCCCCTCCCCCCCCCCCCCCCCCCCGCCGTCACACTAGTTTAAACCTCTCAAGTGCCACTATAGAACCTCACTGGATATTGGTGCCCCTCCAGTTTAGGTGCAACCCATCCTTCTTGCAGTGGTCTCCACTTCCCTGAAAGACATCCAATAATCTAAATATCTGAAGCTGTCTCCCCTACACCAGCTCTTTAATCATATATTCAATTGTACTCTGTCTCTGTTCCTTGCCTCTGTAGCACGTGGCATGGCGAGTAATCCTGAGATGGCTAGAGATCCTGTTTTTCAGTTTACTGCCTAACTCCCTGAATTGTCATTGCAGGACCTTGTCACTTGTCCTGTCTATGTCATTTGAGCCAATATGGACAATGACTTCTGTCTGCTTACCCTCCAGTTTCAGGATGCCCAGTACCCACTCAGATACATCTATGATTCTGGCACCAGGGAGGCAACATCCCATCCTGGAGTCTCTCTCGCAGCCACAGAAGCAACTATCTATGTCCCTGACTATCGAATCTCCAATTACCATTGCTCTACTACGTTTTGTCCCTTACCTCTGTTCAGCTGCTGTTGCTGTCACCTGATGGGCCAACCTCAGTACCCAAAACTTGTTTGCTTGTTTGACAGGAGAACGGCTGCAGGGCATTCTTGTACTGACTGCCTGCTACATCTAGAGATCACCTATCTTCCAATACATTGGGTGTGACCATATTTCTCTCACTTCTATCTATTATGCTCTCCACCATTTGTGTGCTCCTTAACATCTCCAACTGCTGCCCATGCCAATCCATTCATTCGGTGAGCAGCTGAGTACACTTCCTGCGGATATAATTATCAGGAGTGCACTCAGTGTCCATGATTGACCACATTTCGCAGATGGAGCACAAATCCCTTCCAACTGAAATGACTAACACTCCAGTGGTTGTTAGATTACAACCTATGACAGATTGAGAGTAAACTGGAGCATGGAACTCCAAAGTAGCTATGCTGGCATCAATTAAACATCGCACGCTGCTTGGTATCATGATCTGCCTGCTTCGCACACTGATGATAAAATCTCAATGAATTTCCAGTACAATATCCAGTATATTTCATATCAGTATGAGAAAAGAATCTGATATGAAATGGTTGATATTTTCGAATTTAAGAACTTTAATTGTTTAGTAGTCAAGCTTAAATGAAACTAACACAGCTATTTTGAAGCTCTGTCATCTATTTTACTTTTAATCTCCCACAGCTTTCAACACCATCAAAGGACCCTTCACCAGTATTACTTAAAGAGATCATCAACAACTTATAGATTAATTACCTCAATGACTCAGGGCCAATTAATGGATGGATTATAGTTATCTCTGAAAGAATTCTGAAATGTTATTTTAAAAACATGAGATTTATTTAACAGTTCTTAATAATGTTGATATATTATTTTGATTGTAACAAAATATTTGCATTAATCAGGTTCTTTATTTCTTATTGTTGAAGTTAACAAGATACTGCTGGGTTTGAAAGAATTGAACAGCCTATGCATATCATTGTAAATTAAACATACCATTAATGATATGTATAGATTTATGGATACTAATTTTGAGGTTCGGATATTACAACATCATGAGAATGAAGCTCAAATACAGAGGTTAATCAACATATTTTGTGAACCAGCAATGCTTCAACTAAATTTAAACCATAAGGCAAGTGAGTCAAAAATCTAGATTTTTACAGCCACAAATCAGGCAGTTCGCCAGTTCCCAGAAGCAAACATAAAATAAAGAATCATGTTGAATCTCTTCGAATTATATATTTGATATTTAAGGACTTTCTGAAAGAAAAGCTGAAGTTCTTTTGAAAATATTTAGACATTTGCTAGATTGTGAAAGAGGATTATCATGTGATTTCTTGGAAATTAAGGAAACAGTTTAATATATGCTGTGAATGATCCTTTTTATGGAAATTGAGCAACATTAGAAACAGCTAAGGAAAGTTTTCAGTACAATAAGAGATGGGGCTTACTCCCTTAATAACTTAGGGGGGTGGGGGGAATGGTTTTGAGAGAACTAAGGGCCTCTACATTAGTCGTTGCCTCATATTCCTCTCTGGACTTGCAGTCCTATTCTACAGACCCAGGAGTCATAGTAAGGAAGACATCTTTGAGGCTGCCAGACAGTCTCCTGCAAACCTGTTCTCACTGGAAGTCCCTGGAATCTAACAGAATCCAACTGCAGTCCCCAGGTTGCAAATGGGTTCCGTTCTGGAGTCCACTTATTAGTCAATTTTTTTGCAAATCAGTGCACAGTGCAGGACAATATAAAGAAGCACTTCTTAACTACAGGAAATGCTTGTATGTCAGGTCTTTAAAGTTACAATGCTGTATGAGATCACACTCGTAGCTAGGAGCATTCATAAATTGGACAAGCATAAATTGGGGAATCTTCTGTACCAGTAATCTAGTCTACATGATAAAGCCTGAAATAGTGCATTGTCACCAATCTCCGGAGCCTCAAATGAAAGCCAGTCAGAATCGAAACGGACGTTTATCATTCATCTATGGCTGTGTTCCATTCAGCTTCATCAACAGCAAAAAGTGGGCATGAGAAGTCACCATATTCTATACTTTGTTTCCAGACTCTTGACCCACTTTTTTTTTCCCTTTTTGCATTTTGTCTTAAACCTCTGACTCAGCAGTAACTTGTCTTTTTATGCTGTGTTTGGGTATGTATATGTGTGCAGGATTAAGGGAATATAGTTCTAATTCTCAATCCTAGTTTAGGTGATAACCAAAATATGCCACTTGCTTTAAGAATAGGTTTCGTTGTTAATAAACAGATTATTATGAGTTCATTAAAAGAAGGCTGGTTGTCATTAATTTTCTTTGGGATGGAAGCAATAAAGAGAAGCAATTAACCATTCTGGAGATGGAATAAACACATTTACATCAATGGTGTTTTTGATGGAGTAGTTGACTTAACTACTGATGCCTTCCTCTTGTCATAGTCTTCATAGTGGGCAAGACATCATCACACCAGCCTCAAACATCATGGAAAATGCTCAAATGCACAAGTCGGAAATCCAAACATCATTTTAAATAACTAATTAATGAGTCATTGTGTTTGTTGAAGAGCTTATGTCATGCATTTTTTTGTTCCTGTCTGCACTTTGCAAACATTAAATAGGAGGAGGTTTGGCAGTTATTTACAACAGTTTTCAAGGGCTAAAGAGCAGCCAGTCACTGGGATCATATCATAGCAGCACATGGCAGCAAATTCCTTTAGTGAAGGTGACAGAGTATGTACCTTTTTTAATCTCAATTTTACATTTCTGATTGCCATGAAAAAAAAGCAGAGACTGAGAGTGTGGGGCCTTTAAATCTGTAGCTGTGACAAACTTCCTGCTCACAGGATAACCCTCTGTTATTATTATTTGGGTCGAGATTCCAGCTACACTGCTGAGTGGCTGCCTTCCTGATAGAAGCCACTAATTGGCAATCCAACACTTGATTCACTGAATGGAGATTGGGGCTTGGAGTGAACATATCACTCACTTTCTATTCTGCTAAAAATGTAAAATGGTACAAAAAGAGGTCTAATGACCCAACATGTCTATGCCCACTGTCAGTGGAACAATCTAATCAGTTTCATGCTCCCACTCTATCCCCTTAAGGTTCTGCAAGTTTTTCTTTCTTTGAACTCATTGATCGCCTCTGCTTCCACCATCCTCTTTGGTAACAAGTTGTTATGTAAAACAGTTCTTCCTCATTTTCCCCTGTGTCTCCATCCATAGTCCTTAAATCTTAAAATGCACTATTTCAGATTTTACCATGTAGACAAGATTACTGGTATAGGATGTCCTTGATTTATGAACATCCAACTTACGAACATTCATAGTTATGAATGTGATCTCATACAGGGTTGTAAGTTTAAAGACCCAATATATGAGCATTTTCTAATTAACCGACTCAGAGTTGTTATTATACATCTCTGGATTAGGTGGAAACTGAAGCCAGACCTTTTGGCTCGGAAGTTAAGACTGCAGCACTGCAGTGCAAGGGCCCTTTCCTTAGGCTTTGTTCCATCAGCTATTAACAACAACCTCTCCTAGTCTACCTTAGCAAATGTGGTTATAATCTTGTACACCTCCATTGGAAATTCCTCTTCAATCTTCTTTGTTGCAAGAAGAACAGCACCAGCTTGTCCAACCTGACCTAATCTTCGAGATGAATGAAATATTTTATCTCTTTCATAAATTGTGGTTTGGCACCACTTCTAAAACAGGTATCAATCTATAACACGTTTGTTCCTTTAAAAGTCACAGAACAGAGTTGAATGTTGTGTTGAAGAATTCACAAGAAACAAGTGAGTACTGATTTAAATTTTACCAGTATGTAAAACATGTCTGGAGATGCAATCAATCAATGATCCTTGGCCTGATCAGTGAAAGTGACAGATAAAAGTTAACAGCCAATGGTGCGCACAGATGTATGTTTACAATGTATTGATAAATAAGAACGATTATAAGATGACAACAGCAAACCCAAAGGTTGCAAATTCGGAAGCTGCCCATTTATATATATTTAGTTAATTGGCAAAGATATGGGCAGGAACATGTTAAATCAGATTTACAAGAGTTCTGATGAAATAACTTGCCTTGGATGCCGGTGCTCCAGTATGCACAGTAATTAGATGTGGATTGCTAAACTTCAAAAGTGTTTCAGAGGCTGGGATCATTGTCTTATTGATAATAACAGTTCCAGGCAGCAACAATTAAAATGCAATTAGAAAGCAGGATCCAGGGTAAGATCACGTGCACACTCGCGTTTTGATGATAACACTGTCACAATTAGTTTCCAAGGGAACCGCCTGCACAACACGCCACTGATCCCCGAGCAGAGCAGGGCATGGTCTTCTTCCCTAGTCCCAGTCCGGGTGCACTCGCTCCAAAACAAAAAGACCTGGTGGGTGTTACCGACCTGCCAACATCTTTCCAAAGGCCAGTTTAAACGAAATGTCTGTTTACGATTGCTGGAAATCTGAAATTAAAAACAGAACATGTTGGAGGTACTCAGCAAGTCTTATCAGCATTTCTTAATGAACTGCTGAGTATTTTCAGCATTTTCGATTTTTATTTAAGTTTACTTGACATTAATACTGCGAGAAGACTTGCTATACTCCAAAAATTGCGTTACAACATGTCAGCCACAGAGTGATAATTCAATAGGGATGCTAAAATTAAATTTACTACAATCTTGAACTAAATATTAACTCCTTTTATATAAATTATAATTTATATAAAATGAGTTAATATTTAGTTCAAGATTGTAATCATACGTAGAACGCATTGAGAGAAAGAAACATGCATTGGTAAATAACTTGCAGCTTTTTCCTTAACCAATAACATCTCCATCACTGGTACCTCTTTTAGTTTTGAATTTAATCTTCTGACATCAATTAGTCTTCATCAATTTTACAGAAACAAAATGGCCTCCTTCTGAACCAGTTAAAGTGCTGAGAATACACATCTTATTAACTATCAGATTTTAAGGGTCAACTTGGTGTTTTCCAATGTGCATTTCAAATATCCAAGTAGACCATGGTGTTACTGATGTTACAACTGTCTCCTTTTCTGTAGCTGTCAGACTATCATGTCCAGTTCTCTATCTCTGCTCGATGTTCTCTGTTTTCTTCAAAAAGAGAACTAAAGTATGGATAAGTAATGGTAATATGATAAATGGATGGATGGAGAGCATTTGGTGAAGGTGAATATCAGGGAGAGATGTATCATTGCACAAAGATGGGGAATAATGTCAGTGGTGGTTGGGTGAATGAATTGACTACGCAGAAAGAAAAATGCAGATGCCAAAATCAGAAACAAAAACAGAAATTTCTGGAGAAACTCAGCAGGTCTGGCAGCAAAGGTGGAGAGAAAGCAGGCTTAAAGTTTCAGATCCAGTGACTTATTAAGAAGAAGGGTTCTGAAGAATGTTGCATACACAGAAGGGTGTATTTACAACAAGGTATGTTAATGTGAGTGATGATGTGCTGAGACAGGTTTGAGTAGGCAGATGGAGGATTTCGATTGATACAGAAGAGTGCAAATGAATATGCGACTACTCATCTTTGCCTTATTGCTGACATTATTAAATCACTTCTGGCATTGAGCGGTTGAAGCTAGAACATGTTTCTGCTGCTGACCTGATATCATACTCCAGCCATGCCATCCATGTAGTGAATTAGCACCCTGCAGGCCTTTCACAACTTCTAACATTACAGCCAATTGGTGCAAATAAAACAAAGTGCCAGCCCTTGATCATCTGAAATCCATTCTGCAATTCCTTCTGTTGTACTTCTGTATAGGATGGGCTGAAAGGCTAAAATTGTTGAAGATATTCAACAACTGCATGATCTTGAATGAGTCCTGTGGACATTCCCGTACGTGCTGCAGACAGCACAATCAAAACTTGTTTTCTGTACTAGCAAGCAGTTTGTCTGCTGTATCTGCTTTTTTATGCTGGCTGTTCCATTGAGAGAGAGTTTTGTTCCAAGATTCAGACTTCACCTCGGGCTGGGATCATGAATAATGCCAGAAACAAATCTAAGCCTCCAGATCAGCTGTCGACCGAGGAGTCCCCGATGGGCAGAAGGGTCTGAGGCTTGTTGCTTTTTCTCCTATCTTTTCCACTTATTATTATTACTTAATAAACGTTCGTTGTTAAGCAAATTGTTGTTGTCAAGTCTTCTTTAACCGAATCTGAAAAGAACTGCTTGGATACACTTTGTGATCCACGACACTTTTGGCGACAAGGATAGGATTGAGGAAAATGTTTAAGAGAAGGGAAAGGCAGCCTGATGCCCCAGAGACCTTCCGTATTCCAGGATGGGAAGCAGCAGACTCTGGTTTCGAGTCCATAACTAACTTGTGAGTACAATTAGCACTCCCACGAGAATGAGGTACAGTTACAGCCAGAAAGAGAGAGGAGGGAGTGTTATTCATTCAGGCTGTGTTGTACACAAGTGCTTGCAGGATGCAGGCTTCCTCAAAAGCAAGATCAGCGTACTTCAAATTGGATGGATATTTTCATCTGCTTTCTGTTCTACATGTATGGAGTTGGAAGAGTGACAGGCCAAGGAGAGGCAGCTTGAGGCTGCATGGACGGCGGTAGAACAACATAACCTCATCCTAACAGAAGCAGTTAAGACAACGCAAGAGAGAGCTGAAAATGTGGAGGAGAAGCAAAACCAGATAGTATACCATCTGGCTACGGTACAACAGAAAAAGAGAACAAAACATTGCAATTGGAAAGTTGACCCAGTCAAAGTACGCACGCTATTAACCTCGCAATGGGACCTCAACCATTGGGATGGAGACATTTGGTATTCATCTGATTCAGAGTATGAATGGACAGATGGGGAAGGGAATGCTTCACCTCTGTGGATGACCAAAGCACGATCCTAAATAGCAAATAAGGCTAAACAAGTAGGAGGACAAAACTCACAAAATCTGAGAAGAGTGAGAGATTACTTTGTGTTCAAATTGCAGGATTTGAGGTCACACTTTAAGCAGAAATCGGGTGAACTCTTGGCTGATGCGTTCATGGAACCAGGGTGCTGCCCATATTATGCTGAGTACCACAGAGTGAGGGAATCTGGGAGCATTCAATGTTGATCCACATATGAATAGCATTTTTAGAAGATTAGGCAGACTGGATCGTTGTGGAATGCATTGACATAAGCAGTAGGAAACAAGTACTCTTCCCCGATAGGTTGGTAAGGTGATGTTGAAAAATGGGAGCGCATACCAGAAGGTATAAAACATTTGAGGGATTTGGCTATACAAGTGGGTATGCATTCTCAAAAGTTCCAGGGTCCAGACCAGGAAGCTTTCATAGCCAGAGTAAGGAGCCTGCTAATGTGAAGTGGTCCAGGCTGGATGAGAGGTGCCTTGTTAACCCTAGTAAGCCGGGGATAGGCAGTGGGACATGTATGTTTGTTAGAGTTAGAGGATGTGGAGGATGGTAAGCAAAGAGTGAGCGACAAGGTGGAGATGGGGTGGGTTCGAAGCAAAAGGTAACCAGAAGAGAAATGTTTGCAGCATTATTGAAAGCAGGAATCAAGAGCAGTAGGATATTCGGACTATCTACGGATACCATGTACATTATGTGGAAGATACAATGTTCTTCAAAGGATAAGGAAGAGAGACTAAATCAGATGTGGAGGGAGGAAAGGAAACCACACCGACTGCGTCTCCACAACATCACTATACCCTAGCCTGGAGGAGGTCAGGCAGTTGTGGTGAGGCAGTCAGCCAATTGATAAGGGATGGTGCCAGGAATCCAGGATCTGTGTGAGTGTATTTGTTGGGACAACCGGAAACCCGAGGCTTCATGTCCCTATTACTGTTTATTGAAGGAAGGCAATGTACAACAAGACATTGCGTCATTAAACACTGGGACAGAAGTTACTATTATACATGGCAATCCACATAGACATGTAGGGCTCAGAACCATTATTAATGGATTTGTTGGAGCAATAACATTGGCAGTTAAAACAAATATTAGAATGGCCTCAGGGAATGGACTCTCACGAATAGTCCTGGTATTGATATCCAACATTCCAGAAAAGGTTATCAGTATAGTCTTATTAAGAGGTACCACCTTGCAAACCTCTCTGGACAAATTCTCATTTGGGATATGAGCTGTGATGGTTACTATTGGCAAGACAAAATGGAAACCACTCATTATTCCTCCACTGTCTCAGGTGATTTTGATGAAACAGTATCATATTCCGGGAGGACACAAAGAAATTGGGGATACTATACAGGGTCTGTTAGCTGTGAAGATTGTGCCATATGCAGTATCTGTGTACAATAGCCCTGAATGGCCTGTAAAGAAGCCTGATTGAAGTTGACGAGTGACAGTTGATTAGCACCAACTTAATAAATATGCTCCTCCATGTCGATGGCCATGCCTGATGTGGTCACTGTTATAGAAATTTTGTCACAATAGCTAGATGCCTGGTATGCCGTTATTGATCTGGCAATTGCCTTTTTCTCAATACCGACAGCCCCAGAATCACAAGCTCATTTTGCTTTTTCATAGGAAGGTCGAAAACATACCTTCTGTCAGCTACCACAAGTTCACCTACAGAGCCCAACCTTATGGAATGGGCCAGTACTAAGGGACTTAGACATGTGTCCGCTGCCACCAGACATTCATGTAGCACATTATATTGATGACATCTTGATCCATGGACCAACAGAAGCTGCTGTGGCGGTAGTTGTAGTCACCACAGTGCAAACAACGCGAGACAGAGGCTGGGAAGTAAACCCAAAAAAAGATGCAGGGACCAGCATAATCATTGCAGTTTTAAGGCATTCAGTGGACAAAAGAGGTTAGAAACATCCCTGGAAAAGTAAAGAATAAATACAAAAAAACAGTTGTTCCAACTAGCAAGGCTGAGGCACAGAAGTTTATATGTCTGCTCAGATATTGGCGCAGACCTATACCTCACGACCATATTGCTAAGACCTTTAAATGCTATTACTCGAAAGAAAGCTTAGTTTGAACGAGGCAATGAACAGCGGAAAATATTTATGGCCGCTAAAGATGCAGCACTAGCGTTGCTCCAGCTCCTTGGATATCTGGCTTACCCTTTTGAATTACAAATATCAGCAGTCTCAGATGTAGCCACATGGAGCTTATGGCAGAGACAAAAGGGGAAAGCAATACCTTTGGGCTTCTGGTCCAAAAAACTGACTGAGGCAGCTATGCATTACACACCATTTGAAAAGCAACTTCTGGCGTGCTAGTGGGCCCTAGTAGAAGCTGAAGGGCCCTGGTAGAAACTGAAGGGCAGCCAGGAAAGGGAACAAAGTATTCCTCAGACCTGAATTACTAATTCTGAAGTGGGTGTTACCTGACATTGCAACCCACAAGGCCGATGGAGCCCAACAAAGCTCCACTGTAAAATGGTATAAAGCTGATCTAGCCAAGAAAGGAAAATAAGGCATTGCCAAACTCCATGAACAAATAGCTGAATACCCACCAGGTGAACACACTCCAAGTTTTGACCTGGCCATACCTGCATCTCCCGTTCAATAGGGTGTGCTGTTTGAAAAACTGCCTGAAGATCCTCATGATTTGGAGGTGCTGGTGATGGACTGGGGTGTACAAAGTTAAAAATCACACAATATCAGGTTATAGTCCAACAGGTTTATTTGGAAGCACTAGCTTTTGGAGCGCTCCTCCTTCATCAAGTGGTTGACAACCACCCCTGATGAAGGAGCAGCACTCTGAAAGCTAGTTTTTCCAAATAAACCTGTTGGACTATAACTTGGTGTTGTGTGATTTTTAACTCTGAAGATACTTGTCACTTGGTTCACTGCTAGATCAGCACCTGGAAGAGTGTCCAAAGATGGTGTTGAGTGGCTGTGTTTAATCCCTCCACACAGACAATTATCCATAGTGAAGGAGATGGGGGAATTGAGCCAGTATGCCGAATTGGAAGCTGTGGCCCTACTGCTGCAAGAAGAGGGCTGGTGTCTGCACTTTTATATTAACTAATGGATGGTGGCCAATGAATTGGCTGTATGGATGCCAAACTAGCAGTCAAATGACTGCAAGATTGCTGGAAAGCTCCTGTGGGGAACAGAACTATGGAAACAAAAATGGGCAAAGGCACAGCACATGAAAATTACTAAGTACCATGTTGATGCCCATGTGAAGGATGGCTCGGAATCTGCTGGTCACAACAACACTGTAGATGGAATAGTAAAAGCCAGAACAGTTGAAGATGCATTTGGCGAGTATCACACTTGAAAATGGGCTCCTGAAAAATCAGGACATTTAAAGTATCACAGGACTGCAATGGGCAAGAGATTGAGGTCTTCATTTAGCAGCTGATCTGGTGAAAGAAGTCATTGGCAAGTGTGAGATATGTCAAAAGGACAACGATGTATCACTGCCAATCAAGCCAATGGCACAAATCAAGCAGGAAGATCAGCCTGCTCATATCTGGCAAATTGACTATGTTGGTCCATTACTGTTACAACAACGATATCAATATCTGTTAACCATGGTGGACACTTACTCTTGGCTAATGTTAGTTTTCCCGAAAACCAAAGCAAATCAGAGTAACACTGTTAAAGGCCTAGAGCAGTTGATATCCTACCATGCTGAATCATCAGAAATATAATCAGATAATGACTCACACTTTAAAGGTCAAAAGGTGCAGCAATGGACTGCAGACGATGGGATGCATTGAATGTTTCACATTCTTTACTACCCTCAAGTAACTGGCATTGTAGAATGAATGAATGGGTTATTAAAACAACAAATTAAATTATTGACCCCGATCAAACATTACAGGGTGGCTCAAAGTGTTGCCATGGGCATTGTATAATCTGAAAGGAGAAACATCCAGGAGTAGACTGTTTAAAGGGGGTGGCCAGTTACATCTTCCAAATAAATCTACAATGTCTGAGGATCTTTGTACATGGGGAAAAGTGGAGTTAGACCCACAACACTTGCCTAAGCCTGGTGGGATACTTGCCCATGGGTAATACCTTTTGGGTATTGATAGAGGGGCAGGAAGACTAGCTTGTGTAGACAGAGGGAAGTTAATGAAAAGAGAATGAGTTGTTAAAGTTTGTAAATCGATAATATATGATTTCTTCTCAGAACCATGCAAATTTATTATGAATGGATGCTGCTGTGGATGATTATCAGTTGGCAGCTGCTGTACCTAATCTCACAAAAAAGGCCACTGCGATCATTAATTTGATGATATACCCTATTGTTAGAATATTCGTATTAATGATGGTTATTTTCATTGTAGTTTTAATTTTCTGGTGTATGTAATATGGTCTTATTTACATTCTCACATGGCTATCACTGATTTGCATCTGTATGTGCAATTGTAACATACGCTGTCAAAGGTGGATTTATAGGATGGGCTGAAGGGCTAATATTGAATGAGTCCTGTGAACATTACCATACATGCCACAGACAGCACAATCAAAACTTTTCTGTCCTCGCGAGCAATTTGTCTTCTATATCTACTTTACTGTGCTGGCTGTTTGTTACACTGTAAGAGAAAGAGAGCTTTGTTCCAAGAGTTGAACTTCACTTCAGGCTGGGATCATGAATGATGCAGAGAATTAACTTGAGACCAGACCAGCCATCGATTGAGGAGTCTCCAGTGGGCAGAAGGACGTGAGACTTGTTGCTTTTTCTTCTTTCTTTTCCATTTACTATTATTACTATTATCATTATTACTTAACAAACATTCATATTTACGCAAACTGTTGTTGTCAAGTCTTCTCTTAACTATGTTGAACTGAATCCAAAAAGAACTGTTTGGGTACACATTGTGATCCAAAACAGCTTCCAAAATCCTTAAATTAATATATTTGAAATGTCCAAATGAATACTGGAATTGAAATTGATTAATATAAGTTACTATCATAGCCATTCCACCTTAATTATAGAACCATAGAGACAACAGCATGGAAACAGACCCTTCAGTCCAACAAGTCCACGCCAACCATAGTCACAAACGATAAGACCACAAGACGTAGGAACAGACATTAGACCATTCAACCCATCGAGTCTACTGTGCCATTCTCCCCCTTTCACCCCATAACCCTTGATACTCAAACACCTATCTTTCTGAGTCTTAAATATCCTCAATGATCTGGTCTCCACAGCCTTCTGTGGCAATGAATTCTGTAAATTTACCAGTCTCTGCCTGAAGAAGTTTCTCCTTATGTTCATTCCAAATCCCTTTACTCTAAGGCTATGCCCTCAGGTCCAAGTCTCTCCTACCAATGGAAACATCTTTCCAACATCTACCCTGTCCAGGCCATTCAGTATTCTATATGTTTCAATTAAATCCCCCGTTATCCCCCCTTATCCCAGAGTCCACAAACATTCCTCATATGTTAAACTTTTCGTTCCTGAGACCATTCTTGTGAACCTCCACTGCACAAGCACCAGAGCCAGGACATCCTTCCTGATATATGGGGCCCAAAATTGCGCGCCATACTCCAAATGTGGTCTAAACTAGACTCATCTACCTGTAGTAGGTCCATATCCCTCCAAACATTTTTTATTCACATACTTATTCTAAATGTCTTTTCAAAATTATAACTGTACCCATATCTACCACTTCCTCTGGAAGTTCATTCCACACACAAACCACTCTCTGCATAAATAAAGTTGCCCCTCACATCTTTTTTAAATTGCTCAGGAGGCTTGAAAATCTCACAGTAATGCAGTGAGTGGTTGGCTTTTTCACCCTCTACAGCTCACTTCAGCCTGTGTAAAGTAGAAAAACAGAAGTTGCTCAAAAATCTCAGCAGATCTGACGGCACCTATGGGGAAAAATCGGAGTTAACATTTCGGGTCCAGTTATTCTTTTGCAGAACATGCATTAGCATGAAATAAAATTGTAGTTTATTTTATTTTACATGAAAAAATACTCTTGTGATATTATTGCAAATTTTCAATGTTTCCTACTTCAGAGATGACATCTCAGATGGAAGATATCTCATAACTTGTAATATGACTCAAATAGTTTAATACTGTGCTCCTACAACTGATATTTTTGTACATAATATGCACAGAGTCACAGAGATGTACAATACAGAAACAGACCCTTTGGTCCATGCCAACCAGATATCCCAACCTAATCGAGTCCTACTTTCCAGCACCCGGCCCAGATCCCTCCAAACCCTTCCTATTCATATATCCATTCAGATGCCTTTTAAATCCTCCAACCATGGCAACATGCTTGTAAATCTTTTCTGAACCCTTTCAAGTTTCACAACATCTTTTTGACAGGAAGGAGACCAGAATTGCATACAATATTCCAAAAGTGGCCTAACAAACATCCTGTGCAGACACAGCATGACCTCCCAACTCCTATACTCAATACGCTGACCAATAAAGGAAAGCATACCAAACACCTTCTTCACTATCCTATCTACCTGTGACTTTACTTTCAAGGAGCTATGAGCCTGCACTTCAAAGTCACTTTGTTCAGCAACACTTCCTAGAACCTTACCATGAAGTGTATAAGTCCTGCTAAGATTTACTTTCCCAAAATGCAACACTTGCATTTATCTAAATTAACCTCCATCTGCCACTCCTCAGCCCATTGGCCTATCTGATCAAGATCCTGCTGTAATCTGAGGCAAACGTCTTCACTGTCCACTACACCTCTAATTTTGGTGTCATCTGCAAACTTAGTAACTATATCTCCTACATTCACAAACAAATCATTTATATAAATGATGAAAAGTTGTGGACCCAGCACCGATCCTTATGACACTCCACTGGTCGCAGGCCTCCAGTCTGAAAAACAACCCTCCACCACTACCCTCTGTCATCTACCTTTGAGGCAGTTCTGTATCCAAATGGCAAGTTCTCCCTGTATTCCATGAGATCTAACCTTGCTAACCAGTCTCCCATGGGAACCTTGTCAAATTCCATACTGAAATCCATATAGATCACATCCACAGCTCTGTCCTCATCAATCCCCTTTGTTACTTTCTCAACAAATCTCAATCAAGTTCATGAGACATGATTTCCCATGCACCATTCCATGTTGACTATCCCTAATCAGTCCTTACCTTTCCAAATACGTGTAAATCCTGTCCCTCAGGATTCCCTCCAACAACTTGCCCACCACTGACGTCAGGCTCACCACTCTGGCTTGTCCTTACCACCTTTTTTAAATAGGGTTACCACATTAGCCAACCTCCAGTCTTCCGGCACCTCACCTGTGACTATCGATGATACAAATATCTCAGCAAGGAGCCCAGCAATCACTTCCCTAGCTTCCCACAGAGTTCTAAGGTACACCTGATCAGGTCCTGGGGATTTATCCACCTTTATGTGTTTCAAGACATCCAGCACTTCCTCCTCTATAATATGGGTATTTTTCAAGATGTTACCATCTATTTCCCTGCATTTTATATTTTCCATGTCCTTCTCCACAGTAAACACTGATGCAAAATACTCATTTAGTATCTCCCCCATCTCCTGCAGCTTCACACAAAGGCCGCTTTGCTGATCTTTGAGGGATCCTATTCTCTCCCTAGTTACCCTTTTGTCCTTAATGTATTTGTAAAAACCCTTTGGATTCTCCTTAACCCTGTTTGCCAAAGCAATGTCACGTCCCCTTTTTGCCCTCCTGATTTCCCTCTTAAGCATACTCGTATTGCCTTTATTCTCTACTAAGGATTCACTCGATCCATCCTGGCTAGGCCTGACATACGCTTCCTTCTTTTTCTTAACCCAAACACTCAATTTCTCTGGTCATCTAGCATTCCCTCCACCTACCAGCCTTTCCTTTCAGCCTAACAGAAATTACTGTCTCTGAACTCTCGTAATCTCATTTCTGAAGGCTTCCCATTTTCCAGCCATCCCTTTACCTGCGAACATCTGCCCCAATCAGCTTTTGAAAGTTCTTGCTTCATACCGTCAAAATTAGCCTTCCTCCAATTTCCCAAGAGTAGGTCAAGTTTTGCACCTTCTTTAGTAGGTACATCCACATACTGAATCAGAAAATTTTCTTCTACACACTTAACAAATTCCACTCCCTCTAAACCCTTAATACTGTGGTCATCCCAGTCCATGTTTGGAAAGTTAAAATCCCCTCCCATAACCACCTTATTATTCTTACAGATAAATGATATCTCCCTTTCGCGCTATTATGGAGTCTATAGTACAATCCTAATAAGGTGATCATAATTTGCAAGATCAGTAATCATTGTGATACAGTGGATCAGATTAAATTGCATTCTTTGACATAATTTATTGGCTTGCAGCTTTGGAATAGTTATGTACAAATTTGTAAAGCTTTCACATGAACAGAATGATGAATATAGCACGAAAGTTTAGGAAATACTGCAATGTAAGTACAAGGGAATCTATTGCATGGAAATATGTTTCATTTATCTCAGTAAATCTAGATCTGTCATTCCCATTGCTGAAGCCTTTTTGAACTATTCATGAAACTCTATAAATAGTCCGTTTTTGATGCCCCCAAACTTTGCATTTCCAGACAACTGTCTAGTTTGCCTTGTCGTTGAACAGGTTGCCAAAAACTTCAGGAACCTTTTTTCGGAATCTGTGGTTTAGACTAACATGTATACTGCTTGTTAAGTTGCCACTTTTTTCCAGCTTCTTGAAGATTGTCTGGTTCCTAAGCATGTGGGCAACTGCTAAATGTGTTGCAAACCATTAATGTCCAAAGCATTTAACGGGCTGGGCAGATTTAGACAAATAAAACCAAAAAGATTGTAAAAGTTCGTTGTTCACATACTGCTAAATAATACATAAAAGTGTGAATCAAGTCACTTTAATTTCAAACAGACAACCCAAGAATTGATCATTTTAAGATGTCAGAAAGCCTGAAGATTAAAAAAGTTTGTTTTTTTTTTAGTCAGGAGATGGGTTTATGTGATTGATAAGGATGTGGATTTTATGGGCATTTTAAGTAGGTTTAAGTGCATTTTTATTTTTACTCTAGCAGGTCCCATTAAAATCCATTCAGTGAACTTCACTTTATTGCATTCCAAACAAACACAGATGTATAAAAATGAAATATATGCCAGAACTTTTATTTAGAAATTAGCAGTAAGAATGTTTTTGAAGAGTTAGAACTTGATACCTTTTCATCAATGTAATTTACTTCCATTCTAAATAAAAGGGCAAACTGTTAAATTATTGCCCCAGTCAATCGCTGAATTGCATTCTCAGTCTGAAATGACCACTTTTGAAAACTGCCAGTTCTTTATATGAGGGTGTTATTCATTTAAGAAAAGCTAAATGAAAAAGATGAAAATAATTTCCTCTGCATGACATTTATGAAAAAGAAATGTGCATACACAAAAAGGAATTCAATGTGGGAAGGAAGTGGTCATTTTTTTTGTACCCACTTCATAGCACAACTTTGAGAAATGACCCAACAGAGAAAAGTGCTCTTCGCGTTTTGAATGTTGAGCTGTTTGCTGCATTATATGGACTTGACAAGCAAAAATCTGAGTTACAGTTCATCCAAAAGGAGTTGTCTATTAAAAAAAATGATAGGTAGCTGGTATTGATTGATACAGCAGGAACAGGAAAGCAGAAAAATAGAAATAGTACTATTCATAAAATAAATAGCATCAGTAATGTAAGTATGCAGGAAGAACAAGATGAGCATTAGGTTCAGAAAGCATTCTGTAAAAGTCACCATAGTCCTACCTGAACATTGGGTTGCTCTGTCATTAGAGAGAGAGAATTGGTGGTGGTTTAACCTAAGGGCCATCACACCTCAGACGAGGCGACAAGTTGAGAAGATAAGTACAGAATTAATGTTTTGAGTCACGTGACCTTTTTATCAGAACTGAAAACAGCTTGGAAGAGGTGGTATTTATGCTGATGACCTGATAGGGAGAGGGTTAGGGAATGTGATGAGAGAACAGGGAAACAAAGCCCAGAGATGGAGTATGCGAGAGAGAGAAAAACAAGAGAAAGGATAGGCAAACATATAGAAATGTGATGATAAGCCCAGAGAGATAAATGCCTGGTAGGATACTAACGAGGAGTATGAAAATGGGTGGACTTTGCAAGGAACAACCCATAAAAAGCAGGACCCAGGGTGTGGGGGAGAGTAACGGAAATTGAAAAGGATGATTATGGATCTGGAATTGTTAAACTCAATATTGAGTCCTGAAGGCAGTAAGCTGCCCAGTCAGAAGATGAGGCGTTGTTCCCCAAGCTCGCATTGAGCCACACTGGAGCACTGCAACAGGCCTGAGACAGAAACGTTGGCATGGGAACATGGTGGTGTGTTGAAGTGACAGACAACTGGAAGCTTGTGGCCATTTTTACAGATCAAGTATTCAACAAAGCAGCCACCCAGTCTGTGTTTTGTCAACTCAACATACAGGAGACGACCTTGTCAGCAGTGAATACAATAAACTAGATTGACTGGCAGAAATTCAGGTAAATTACTGCATCACGTGGAAGGTGTGCTTGAAGCCTTGGATAATGAGGAGGGAGGAAGTGAATTGGCAAGTATTGCACCTTCTGTGATTGCAGCTGTTCACAACAAGTAAGATACTGACCATGCCCAACTAGCTTGCAAAACACATAAAACACAATTCCATATTAGATGGGATTTCATGATTAGCCAATGTCCAAATAATCCTGAGGGTGTGAATATTTACACTGACAACCAATTTAGAATTGTCAGTCAGACTTGCAGTATGGCATGCTTGCAAGAACTGGAAGCTAATATGGGATATTACTAGACAGTCTTTTTCTTCATGGACAAAAGATATGAGCACAAACTGCGCTTGTTTCAATTTAACAAACAAGTGAAAACAATTTCTGGTTAATTTAACAGGGCAAAGACTTGACCAATCAATTTTAAACCAGTCTGGTTTAAAATTTAAACAAAACTTGGCAGTTAATTATCAGTCATCAGTAAACACTGCATTCTCCATACAAACACCTCTCCCTGTAAATGACCATTAGCCAATGAATCAGCACTCTCCTCTCGTACAGTTTGATGATATTTTCCCTTTACTTTGGTATCTTTTACAAATTGTCCTGTGAGTGCAAGACAAAAAGCTTCAACAAAATGTGATTATGTTCAGCAAGGACTGGTTGGAGCGGGGTCTGTTTCCATGTTTCATGACTCTATGACTTTGACTTTTTTAGCAATACTCAAGTTATGAACTACTAAATTACTGTATGATTTACCAGTTTAGATTATCACCAAGGAATCTGTGAGACAATTATGCTTTTTAAAGTCTATTATGTCTAACATCTCTTTATTAGTACTGTTGTCTGAAACATTTAACCATTCATTTCAATTAATATAAAAGCAGGTTATTTCACTTTTGGGCTGACATCTCCACCGAGAATAAGCTCTGCAACTGGCTACACCATGAACTGGTACAGATTTGAATGCTACAAAAACAGCATTATTTATGCTGTGAGGATATTTGAGTTGTTCAATGCTTATTGGATAAGTTATCTTGTTGGGTTCCAAAGAGTCTGGGCTGAAGCAGAATTCACACCACTAAATTAGAACTGTCAGGATCATTTCAGTGATTGGTACATCATGTCTACACCACGCTTAAATAATAAAAGACATATTATAAAAAAGGAATGTAAATAATTCTTTTGGGCCACTCTCAAAAATACATCTATTCACTCGTAGCGACAATTGAAAAATAAATTCAGAGTCACGAATATATTTACTGATTAAGAGTGTAAGTAAGATGGGATAAAATATAAAATTGTTTCCTAATATGCATCTCAGAGGAGTATCTTGTCTAGCACCTGGTCATCCATTTTTCAAAAGCTATTGCAAAGACTTGTTTGCTTCACATATGTATAAGTTGAAGCAAAAATAAAATTATAAACTCATGTCAGAAATTTAATTCATTATTGCAGATGCTGTGGGCTATTGGCAATGTCAAAACACTGAAAACAGCTTTATTTGGTGGCACGGAAGGAAGATTTTTACTGCTATACTACTACTTAGATTAAGATCTATACACCGTGTTTTTTCTTACCAGTACCATCAGATCTGATCACTTAAACTTAAGCCAACCATTTCTTCTTTTCCCATTCCCTTGCCAATCTTGCAGTTGACACTTATGGTGTGTCAGTGCTGATAAAAAGATAGAAAACAGAAGTTTAATGCCAATTCTTCGAGGCGAGAGATTGATGCTTGCACTCTGCTGTTTTCACGAATGTTATAATGCCTGTACAATAAATCTAGCTTTGCACCTGAACACAAAATCTCAATCTGTTTATCATTCTTCCTGTGAGAAGTGGTGGAATTTTTAATGGTAGATAAAAAGCAAGGTATGCAAGAGTATAACAAATATATTTTACTTTCTCTTAGCTTTTAGAACAGGTCAATATGTATTGTCACTTATTGCTCAGTTTCTTGTTCTTGTAAACATGGTAATTGCATTTTTCTTTGGTAGAATATGTCTACAGAGATTTATTTTATCCAATGCTAGATGTACTCATATAGACAAATATCAAGTTTTTCTTTTGATGCAATATAAGTTAAATTATTTGCAAACTCCAATAGGATATTTTTATGCCTCAGGCACTGATGTATCATTAGAAAGCAGGGCATTTATTGTACAAACTCCATTATTCAACAAAACGAATAAGTTTCCCTGCTGGACAACAAATATCTCGGGATATTTGAGAGTTCTGCTCTCATGTGAAACAATCATCTGGACACAGAAATTATACAAGGACAGTATTAAATAGCAAAAGAAACATTAGGAACAGAGACAGATAAAATGGCTTGGATTTTCTTTTACAGTGAAAAGTGTCATTTTGTGTGCTATACAGGAGCAGCATACCATGCCAAGTGCATCAGGGTAGCAGAATAGAGTGCAGAATATAGTGTTACACCCACAGAGAAGGTACAGAGTGAGAGAGAGAGAAAGATCAGAATTGACATTTCAGACGTTCGTTCAAGAGTCTGATAACAACGGGGAAGAAGCTGTTCTTAAATTTATTCATACATATATACAACTTCTATAACTTCTGCACGACAGAAGAGAGTATAAGCAGTGGTAGGAGGTGTCTTTGATTATGTTGTTTGCTTTCCCGAGGCAGGGGGAAGTACAAGTGGAGTCAGTGAATGGAAGGTTGGTTTGCGTGATGGACTGAGCTGTGCTCACAACTCTGTAGTTCCTTGCAGTCTTGGGAAGAGCAGTTGCCAAGACATGCTATGATGCATCCGGAGAGATTGTTTTCTATGGTGCATTTATAAAAGTTGGTAAGAGTCCTTGTGGACATGCCGAATGTACTTAGCCTCCTGTGAAAATAGAGCAGCTGTTGTGTTTTCTTCACTATTAAGTTGACATGGGTGGACTAGGTCAGATTGTTTGTGATCATCACCCTCAGGAACATGACACTCTTGACCATCTCCAATTCAGCACTATTGATGCAGACAGAAGCGTGCCCTCCACTCAGCTACCTGAAGTCAATGACCAGCTCCTTTGTTTTGCTGATGTTGATGGAGAGATTGCTGTATTTATTCCATGCCATGAAGCATTCAAATCTCTTTCCTGAATTCTGTCTCATTGTTGTTTGAGAGCCAACCTACAATGGTGATGTCGTCAGAAACTTGAAAATGGAATTGGGGTGGAATTTGGCCACACAGTCATGAGTATGTAAGGAGTTTATTAGAGGTC
The DNA here is from genome assembly GCF_037043375.1 of Chiloscyllium plagiosum. Classification (NCBI taxonomy): domain Eukaryota; kingdom Metazoa; phylum Chordata; class Chondrichthyes; order Orectolobiformes; family Hemiscylliidae; genus Chiloscyllium; species Chiloscyllium plagiosum. Next base: position 74,146,142 of record NW_028270141.1, read on the forward strand.
TAGATAGGCAGCCTTGTGGGGCACCGATGTTAAGGATTATGGTGGGGGAGGTGTTGTTGCCTATTCTTACTGATTGCAGGCTATGGGTTAGGAAGTCGAGCATGCAGTTACAGAGACCAGGTCTTGGAGTTTAGAGATGAATTTGTTTGGAATTATGGTGTTAAAAGCTAAACTGTAGTCAATAAGTAGAAACCTGATGTAGGCATCCTTGTTATACAGATGTTGCATGGATGAGTGTAGGCCCAAAAAGATGGCATCTGCTATTAACCTGCCATTAATCTGCACAACCAGGCAAATTGCAAAGGATGAAGATAATTTGGTAGACAGGTAGATATGAGCTATGACTAACCTGTCAAAGCACTTCATGATTATGGAAGTCAGAGCCACCAAGCGGTAGTCATTGAGGCACACTGCATGATTTTCCTTTGGTCCCAGGAGAGGACTCAGATCAATTAATAGCTCATTGGCAGCCAACATAAAAACAAAATCAGTGATTTGAGGCACCGGACCAGATGTCATTGCAGGAAGTAGCACTTCTATCAACTGCACTAGAGATGACAATACTGTCCTTCTTCACCCTTCTTCATTACATGTCATCATAGGAGGTGATCAGAAATACAGGAAAGGCAGCTTTTTCTCCATTGAAGTGGTTGTGTTGCCATTGATATTTCAGGAGAAGAAGTATTGAGGCCAGAGGTCTATAAGGCAATGAGGTTTATTTTAGCAACGTTATTTCAAGTTTGTCAATAGTTCATCATAGCAGAAAATGTGTTGCTAGAAAAGCGCAGCAGGTCAGGCAGCATCCAAGGAACAGGAGAATCGACGTTTCGGGCATAAGCCCTTCTTCAGGAATTCCTTAGATGCTGCCTGACCTGCTGTGCTTTTCCAGCAACACATTTTCAGCTCTGATCTCCAGCACCTGCAGTCCTCACTTTCTCCTCGAAGTTCATCATAGCAGACAGGAAAATGGAAGTAATACCACAACCAAATCAAAAGAAGCGAAATACTACAGTTGCTTGAGATATTAAACAGGGAGTCCTAAAAAAAAGCTCAGCAAGTCTGTCAGCATCTGTGCAAATTAAAACAAGAGTGTCGTCAATCTGACAACCTTATTTGAAATTTTACCGACATTGGATTTTAATTTCAAGATTACCAGACTTTGTACAGCTGTAACATAACTTGCCAACATTTTTTGATGCCCTGTCCGACAAAGGCAAGCATGCTGTATATCTTCTTGACTATCTGTGTTGCCACTAACAGGGATCTGTGGACTTGTTTGCCCAGATCCCCCTATATGTCAATGCTCCTGAGGGTTCTGCCATTTATTGTATAATTTGCACCTGAATTTGATCTTTCAAAATACATTACCTCACATTTGTCTAGATTAAACTCCATCTGCCATTTTTCTGCCCAAATCTGCAATCACATTGTGTCCTTTGACAATCCTCCTCACTGTCTGCAAATCCATCAAATCTGGTGTCATCCACAAACTTACTCATCAGACCACTTATATTTTCCTCCTGATCATTTATTATACATTACAAACAACAAATGTCCCAACACTGATGCCTGCAGAACACTACTAGTTACTGATCTCCATTCCAAAAATCAATCTTGCACTGCTACTCTGTTTTCTTTGACCAAGCCAGTTTTGTATCCATCTAGCCAGCTCACTCCGGATCCCATGAAACTTTACCTTCTACACCAGCCTGCCAATATGAACCTCATCAAATACCTTACTAAAGTCCATGTAGACAACATCCAAAGCCCTTCCCTCATTAATTATTCTCATCATCTCCTCAAAAAGCTCAATCAAATTGGTGAGATATGACCTTCCCCACATAAATCTATGCTGCCTATTACAAACAAGTCCATTCGCTTCCAAATGTGAATAAATCCTGTCTCTCAGTATCTTCTCCAACAGCTTCCCACCATTGATGCCAGGCTCACCGGCCTATAATTATTTGGAGTATCGCTGTTTCTCTTCTTAAACAATGGAACAACATTGGCCATTTGTCAGTCCTCTGAAATCTCCACTGAGGTCAAAGATGACTCAAAGATGTCTGTTAAGGCCCCAGCTATTTCGTCCCTTGTCGCACATAGAGCCCATCTAGCCTAGGGGGCTTGACTACCTTAATGTATTTTAACACTTTCTCTTTTGTTATGTTGACTTGCCTGACAGTACTCAAACATCTTTCTTTAACCTCAACATTCATACACCCCTCTCTTTGGTGAATACCGATGTAAAGAACACATTAAGGATCTCACCCATTTCCTCTAGCTCTACACATAACCTCCCTTCTTTATCCTTGAGTGAGCCTACTCTTTCCCTAGCTACCTTCTTTTTCCTAATATATGTAAAAATGCCTTAGCATTCTCCTTAACCCTGCTGGCAAAGGCATTTCATAGCTCCTTTTTGCCCTCTTAGCTCCCTATTTGAGCTCCTTTCAACTTTATCTATTTTCTTCAAGAACTTCATCTGTTTTTAGTTGCCTAAACCTTAGGTATGCTTCCTTTTTTTATTGAAGCTGATAATTTTCCCTGTCATCCAAGGTATAAGACTCTGGTGCGGCCGCATCTGGAGTATTGTGTGCAGTTTTGGTCGCCATACTATAGGAAGGATGTGGAGGCAATGGAACGCGTGCAGAGGAGGTTTACCAGGATGTTGCCTGGTATGGTAGGAAGATCGTATGAGGAAAGGCTGAGGCACTTGGGGCTGTTTTCATTGGAGAAAAGAAGGTTTAGGGGTGACTTGATAGAGGTGTACAAGATGATTAGGGGTTTAGATAGGGTTGACCATGAGAACCTTTTTCCACGTATGGAGTCAGCTATTACAAGGGGGCATAGCTTTAAATTAAGGGGGGGTAGGTATAGGACAGATGTTAGGGGTAGATTCTTTACTCAGCGAGTCGTGAGTTCATGGAATGCCCTGCCAGTAGCAGTGGTGGACTCTCCCTCTTTATGGGCATTTAAGCGGGCATTGGATAGGCATATGGAGGATAGTGGGCTAGTGTAGGTTAGGTGGGCTTGGATCGGCGCAACATCGAGGGCCAAAGGGCCTGTACTGTGCTGTATTTTTCTATGTTCTATGTTTCTAAATCCTGCCATTCCAGTCCCTCATTTTCACTTGTCATTCACTCTAATCAATTGATCTTTAAAAGACTCTACATATCAGATGTGGATTCACCCTCAAACAGCCACTCCCCCATTCCATGTTCTCCAATTCTTGCCTAATTTGGTTATATTTGGCCTTCCCCAAATTTAACACCTTTATCCAAGTCCGCTCTTAACCTTATCCACAGGTATTCTAAAACCAGAGGCAGATTTTGAAAAGGTGTAGTGTAACAGGGTTGTTGTCATGAGTGGCTTTAACTTCCCTAATATTGATTGTAACCTCCTTTGTTCAAATAGTTTGGATTGACCAGTTTTTGTCAGGTGTGTCCAGGAAGGGTTTCTGATGCAATATGTACATAGGCCAACCAGAGGGGAGGCCATATTGGATTTAGTGTTTGGCAACGAATGAGGCCAGGTGTCAGAACTCGTGTTGGGAGAGCATTTCAGCGATAGTGATCACTTCTCCCTGACCTTTACTATAGTCATGGAGAGGAATAGGAGCAGATGGTATGGGAAAGTATTTGATTGGGGAAGGGGGAATTACAATGCTCTTAGTCAGGAGCTGTAGTGCCTAAATTGGGAACAGATATTCTCAGGGAAATGCACAACAGAAATGTGGAGGTTGTTTAGGAGAGGATTCTGAGAGACAGGATTTATGATTACTTGGAAAACTGTAATTGTATTAGAGATAGTCAGTATGGCTTTGTGAGGGGCAGGTCATGCCTCACAAACCTTATTGAATTCTTTGAGGATGTGACAAAAGATGTTGATGAAGGTAGAGCAGTGTATGTGGTGTACATAGATTTGAGCAAGGTATTTGATAAGGCTCCCCCATAATAGGCTCATTCAGAAAGTAAGGAGGCATGGGGTACATGAAAATCTGGCTGTCTGGATATAGAATTGCCTGTAGAAGACAGAGGGTGGTGGTATTCAGCCTGGAGCTTGGTGACCAATGGTGTTCCACAGGGTTTTGTTCTGGAACCTCCGTGCTTTGTGATTTGCTGATGTACGTTTGTAAGTTTGCCGATGACACAAAGTTTGTGGATAGTGTGGAGGGCTGTTGTAGGTGCAACAAGACATTGACAGGATGCAGAACTAATAAGTGGCAGATGGAGTTCAACCTAGAAAGTGTGAAGTCATTCACTTTGGAAGGTCAAATTTGAATGCAGAATACAGGATTAAAGGCAGGATTCTTGGCATTGTGGAGGAACAGAAGGATCTTGGGGTCCATGTTCATAGGTCCCTCAAAGTTGCCACCCAATTTGATAGGGTTGTTAAGAAGGCATATGGTGTGTTGGCTTTCATTAGCAGGGGGATTGAATTTAACAGCTATGAGGTTATGCTGCAGCTCTATAGGGTCCTGGTCAGATCTCGCTCGGAATATTGTGTTCAGTTCTGGTCACCTCATTATCAGAAAGATGTGGAAGCTTTAGAGAGGGTGCAGAGGAGACTTACTAGGATGCTGCCTGAACTGGATGGTGTGTCTTGTGAAAAAGGTTGAGGGAGCTGGGACTTTTCTCACTGGAGCGAAGAAGTATTAGAAGTGACTTGATAGAGGTGTACAAGATGTTGAGAGGCTTAGATAGAATGGATAGCCAGAAACTTTTTCCCATGGTGGAAATGTCTATCACAAGGGAGCTTAGCTTTAAGGTAATTGAGGAAGGTTTAGGGGAGACGTCAGAGTTGGGTTCTTTACACACAGAGTGGTAGGTGTGTGGAATGCACTGCCAGCGATGGTAGTAAAGTCAGATACTTTAGGGACATTCAAGTAACTCTTGGTTAGGCACTTGGAAGACGTACAATGAAGGGTATGTAGATTAGTCTGATCTTAGAGTAGGATAAAAGGCCGGCACAATATCAAGGGCTGAAAGGCCTTTACAGTGTTGCACCATTCTATGTTCTATGTACCACACTTAATAAGATTGTCTATTTAATAAGAGCTTAAGGTGTTTGGGGTTGTATATTCACATGGATAAAGGATTGGATAACTGGTAGACAGCTGAGTTGGAGTAAGCGGGCATTTTCAGGGTCACAACCTACAAGTAATAGAGTGTCAGAGGAATTGGTGCTGAGGTCACAGGGATTTATCATATATATTAATGACGTGGATGAGGAAAATGAATATGCTATAATCCAGCTTGTAGATGACGCAAAGATAAGTGGAAAGTGGTGAGGATGACACAAAGAACCTGCAGAAGGATATAGACATAGGATGGGAAAAACTTGGCAGTGGGAAAGTTATGCATGTTGACCATAAAGGAGCTGAATTTTATTTAAATGGAGAAAGACTGCAGAAAGTTTCAAAAGAGGGATTTGGGAGTCCTCTTGCATGAATCACAGCAAGTTATTATACAAATTCAGCAGGTTAATCGGGAAGGCAAATGGAATGGAGAGTGAAAATAGGGACTTTTTGCTAAAAAATATACGAGGCACTTGTCAAACCACAGCTGAAAATGTGTTGCTGGAAAAGCGCAGCAGGTCAGGCAGCATCCAAGGAGCAGGGGAATCGATGTTTCGGGCATAAGCCCTTCTTCAGGAATGAGACTGGTGTGCCAAGCAGACTAAGATAAAAGGTAGGGAGGAGGGACTTGGGGGAGGGGCGTTGGGAATGCGATAGGTGGAAGGAGGTTAAGGTGAGGGTGATAGGCCGGAGAGGGGGTGGGGGCGGAGAGGTCAGGAAGAAGATTGCAGGTCAAGAAGGCGGTGCTGAGTCCGAGGGTTGGGACTGAGATAAGGTGGGGGGGTGGGGAAATGAGGAAGCTGGAGAAATCATCCCTTGTGGTTGGAGGGTTCCTAAGTGGAAGATGAGGCGCTCTTCCTCCAAGCGTCATGTTGCCATGGTCTGGCAATGGAGGAGGCCAAGGACCTGCATGTCGTTGGTGGAATGGGAAGGGGAGTTAAAGTGTTCAGCCACGGAGCGGTTGGGTTGGTTGGTGGGGGTGTCCCAGAGTTGTTCTCTGAAACGTTCTGAAAGTAGGCGGCCTGTCTCTCCAATGTATAGGAGGCCACATCGTGTGCAGCGGATGCAGTAAATGATGTGTGTGGAGGTGCAGGTGAATTTGTGATGGACATGGAAGGATCCCTTGGGGCTTTTGAGGGAAGTAAGGGGGGAGGTGTGGGCACAAGTTTTGCATTTCTTGCGGTTGCAGGGGACGGTGCCAGGAGTGGAGGTTGGGTTGGTGGGGGGTGTGGACCTGATGAGGGAGCCGCAGAGGGAGTGGTCTTTCTGGAACGCTGATAGGGGAGGGGAGTGAAATATATCGTTGGTGGTGGGGTCTGTTTGGAGGTGGTGGAAATGACGGAGGATGATACGATGTATCTGGAGGTTGGTGGGGTGGTAGGTGAGGACCAGTGGAGTTCTGCCCTGGTGGCGATTGGAGGGGCAGGGTTCAAGGGCGGAGGAGTGGGAAGTGGAGGAGATATGGTGGACAGCATCATCAACCATGCCTGAGGGGAAATTGCGGTCTTTGAAGAAGGAGGCCATCTGGGTTGTTCGGTTTTGGAACTGGTCCTCCTGGGAGCAGATGCGGTGGAGGCGAAGGAATTGGGAATATGGGATGGCGATTTTACAGGGGGCAGGGTGGGAGGAGGTGTAATCTAGGTAGCTGTGAGAGTCGGTCGGTTTACAGTAAATGTCCGTGTTGAGTTGGTCGCCCGAGATAGAAATGGAAAGGTCTAGGAAGGGGAGGGAGGAGTCTGAGACAGTCCAGGTAAATTTGAGGTCGGGGTGGAATGTGTTAGTAAAGTGGATGAACTGTTCAACCTCCTCGTGGGAGCACGAGGTAGCGCCGATACAGTCATCGATGTGGCGGAGGAAAAGGGGGGGTGTGGTGCCAGTGTAGCTCCGGAAGATGGACTGTTCCACATATCCGACGAAGGCTTGTCAAACCACACCTGGAATACTTTGAATATCTTCGGATCATGGCCAACTGTCTGTTCAGGGGTTCAAGGCAAGGTATACATACTGGGGGCATACCAGCAGGCTGAGACAGCAAGGTATTAACACTCGTGGGCAGCCTTGACTGGGGCCAATCCTGTGCAGTGCTTGTATTTGATGCAACTGTAGATTGCTGGTTGCCAGTGTGCCCAGCTAGACACGTCTATCCTTGCAGGACACCCAATCAGTACGTTGAAGGATGCCTGATTGTTGGTGACACCTCCTTGAAAGTCAAGTGCCAATGTCCACAGTGGAAGGAAGTGTGGCTGGAGCTCATGGATCATGCCCTGGTCTGCAGTTTGTGCATGGCCAAGATGAAAGTCATTCAGACAAGGCAGTGATTTGTATGCATCAAACATCTACTGTGGTTTCCATGTTCAGTTTTCTCAATGGTTTGTTTGGTGAGTTTCATTGATCAAGATTGCAATTGGATATTAATAAGGCAAACGGAGTTGTTAACAAGGTGTTTAATAATTGTTAAATGTCAATTGGGAACTTACTGCTGTCAAGTAAGAATCTTGTCACGCTGCTTGAAAAGAGCATGAAGAAAGGTTAGTGAGATGATCAAATTGAGATGACCTTTGCTGAACATCTCATCCAGTCCTGCCACATGGCTATAGCCCACATCACTCCAAGCCTGATAAGATTCTACCCGATGTGATTACCTTTCATTCTGCAAAATTGTGGAAACTTTGGCCCAGTTTTCCCAATCTCTTTTCATAGGACAGTCTCACCATCCTGGTAACAAGTCTGGTAAACCGTTGTTGCACTCTGTCAGTGGTACTAATATCTTTCCTGAAGAGAAGAGACCAAAACAGCACACATCCCAGGTGCAGTCTAACCAAGCTTCTATATTGCAGTAGTGTTCTTACCTCTGAGCCAAGAGTCCCAGGTTTAAGTCCCATTTGCTCCAAAGGTGTACAATAACAGTCTGAGAAGGTTGATGAGAAAATATCTGTATAATTGAAACAAAACCTTACTCCTCCACTACTCAACATTCCTATAGCCTCTCTAATAGTTTGCTGTACCTGTATGTTAGCCTTCTATGACTTATTGACAAGAGCAATCACATCCCTTTTCACATCTACACTTACCAATCTCTCATCATTTCAGAAATACACTACACATCTGTTCTTTCTACCAAAATGGATAACCTAACATTTTTTCACACTGTGTTCCATCTATGTTCTTACCCATTCATTAGGACTGTCCAAATCTCCCAAACATCTTTCTCACTACACACAATTCTGCTTGTCTTTGTATCATCTGCTGATTTGGACTATCACATGAGGTCCCCATGTCCAAATTAATCCAGAATAAGACACAGCAAGTTTGTCATGATCACCCCATCTAAAATGTAATCCAAATTACTTAAAACCAAATGCTTTATTTCGCTAAAACAAGTTGGCTGGTGGCTATGAATGAATAGGAAATTTCCAAGAAACTTGGCATATGTAAAATATAAAAATAGTAAAATGTAAACTCAAAACCACAAATAACTTGATGTCACAAATATCCCCTGACATGTTGATACCTTGTTTCTTTCTGAAAAGAGTGGCAAATGTGAAATTATTTCTAGGATTAAGGCTGTGAAATTCCACTATAACAGAAAGATTGATGGCAATTTAATCAGTTGTCTCTGAGATACTTCCCTGACAGATGGATAGATTTGCATTAACCAGTAAATTCTTACTCTTTTACAGCTTATGAGTCCCAGAGGAATAAACTGAAACTTTAAATTCCCATTAGTACTTTTCTGGTGTGTTGGCTGGGAAATCTCTTGCTTCAGCAGCAATAAACCAAATATGATATCTTACATTCTCCAAGAAAAGGTCTATAGGTAAAATTAGTTATGCAGTAAAACAAATTATTTCCATTAACCCTTTGATGTACATTTGTTCTTGGTACATATTCATAGCTGTTTAGTACCTGTTACTGAATAATCTTTCCTTTGCTATGGAAACTCCTGTAAAGAGTAATGTGCCATTACAGTACTCAGATGATGGCAATAAGACAAATTGCATTCTTTATCTTCCACAGAAAAGGCAGTCAATAGATGTTTCGATGATAAGGTAAAACATTGTAATTCCTCACAAAGGCTGAAGAGACTTTTATTTTAATTATATAATTGAAGCAATGGATAGTTGCTGAAAATGTGTTGCTGGAAAAGCGCAGCAGGTCAGACAGCATCCAAGGAACAGGAGAATCGACGTTTCGGGCATAAGCCCTTCTTCAGGCTTACGCCCGAAACGTCGATTCTCCTGTTCCTTGGATGCTGCCTGACCTGCTGCGCTTTTCCAGCAACACATTTTCAGCTCTGATCTCCAGCATCTGCAGTCCTCACTTTCTCCGCAATGGATAGTTGGCATTGAATAGTTAGCAAGGTACAAAATGAACTATTCATCTATGGTTCATATGTGTCTTTGTGAAAGAATAATGCACTGAATCGGTTAGATTTAAATTCACTTCTATATCTCACTGTTGTAACACCAACAAATGGGGAAGATAAATACAGAGCAAAACAATGCACTGTGAAGAGTAATGATAACCATTGTAGCTGTTTTATTTTACGCAATGAATTCATTAGCAATAAAGGTCAGGTCCTTCCAAACCCAGAATCGTCAACATAGACCATCTGAAACTCACTTCACCATGTATACCTCATTTGGAATGTTACTGCTCATCTCAAAAGAGCAGGAAATAGAATGGCAGGATATGAAGGAAACCTTGTGATTAAAATTACTGTGGCCTCATGCAGCTATCATGGGGTTGGAAAATAACTATATCAGGATTACTTTGACAATATCTCCCGGCCCCATGATCACTAAAACCAAGCAGTCACCTACTAGTTAAATGTGGCTTTACAAGCCATCCTGAATTGGAGATAAACTGCATTTATATTTATACATCATCCCTGGGTCATTCATATTAATGCAGAGACGGTTTTGATTTATTATGTCAAATATGTTTGGAAGTATTCTGAAATAATCTCAATGGTAGTACAATTAGCATTATTTCTATAGCCATATGATAACTGATAAGGGAAAAGCAAGATAAGGAAGATGCACATACAGCTAAAGAGAGAGGACTGCAGGGAGTTTAGAAAACAATTACCAGTTTTCTTTCCAGGATGTCTAGACTTGATCTGAACAGGACCAAAATCATTGTTCTTGCTGGAGTGCTGACTAGAATTTGGTGAGGCAGTTGGATTTAAAATAATATGGAAGGGTAATGAGAAAGGAAAGAAGAAGAGGAAAATGAGGGAAAAAAAAACAAAAAAGAAGCAGAAGTTGTCAGAAAGTTAATAATAGAAAAGTAATTAATTAAAAGGGAGAAATTAAAAAAGTAAGATTGACAAGAGAATTGAAGCTTAAGTTGTGCAAAGCACTCAATATTGTGGGAATTTTAATTGTCTTCTGGTAACGTATGATATAATAGCAATGGGTTTAAATTTCAACTGTATGGGCCATATGATATTCCTGAATATCGTATTTTCATAAAGAGATAGAAAGGAAAGAAGTAATAACAAAGGATTTTGTCATTAGGCCAGATTGTAACATTGTTCTGGAGATTTCATGAACGTAAAACCTTTGTAGTTAAAACTTAGTGTGTGTTATTGTGAAGATATTTTTAAAAAGTGGATATTTGTAGACAAAAGAATTCATAAGAATAAGTGGAAAGTAGCAATGGCTGTTCTGGATTATCCTAAAATATAGAACAATAAAAGATTTTTTTTAATGCACCAATGGCTGGGTACCATTATCAGCATGATTTTATTAAACAAATAAAAATATATTGTATCAATAAGGTTCAAAAAATAAGTGCGATAAATGTCTCAAACAACAGCAGGGGCCCAATTGCGAAACCATGATTACAACATAGTTACATTCAATGTGGAAATGGAAAATGACAACAAAGTCAAAGATAAGGTAGCTGGACTGGGAAAAAGCAAAGTTCAGCGAGATAAGAAAAAGTCTGGTCCAGATTAACTGGACAGAAAAGTTAGCAAGCAGGATAATGGATCAAGTGTAGGTTGAATTGGATAGAATACAAAACAAATAAATTCCTTAAAGACAAGAGAGCCAGTTTCTAAGGATAGAGTTTTGCAGATATTTTGAAGTTATGACCTACAGCAAGCAATCACCTCTATGTGGTTCAGCATTCATGTGACTTCAATTTTTTGGCACCATTCAGATGTATGCCAGTCCACTGAGCATGTCAATGCTTTGGCAGCTTATGCAATATTATTCAATGATATAATTGAGGTAGTGGTATAGGTCTGTGTAGTAATACAATGCTATTGACTTGCTCTACTTATGTCTATAAAGAATGAACACAGTCACAACCTTGCTAGTTTAATCGATGTTCAAAACTAAATTTTAAAAGAGTGATTATTAGCAGAACAACAGCACAGATATCCCTAAGTAGTTGTTTAGTCAGTTAATAATACAAGGCCAAACAATTGAAGCGTGTTGTGTAAGATTCTCTATCATTAATGGATAACAATGCCTTTTTATTAACTTAAATTAGGATCATTGGGCCACAATTTTGATTTAAGTTAAGCAGTTACCCCTAAATGTGTTGAAGCTTGTTGTGCAGAAACCTATAATTTGCCATTTAAAATTACTATAAACTCTTTTTGCCCATCTCTATCTCTCTTTCTTTCTCCCAATCTGGAATAATGAATAATCAGCAGCCTTTTGATGGCTGCTGTTGTGGTGCATCTTTAACTAAATGTGGCTAGGATATATATATACAGTGAGATAGGCAATGATGCAAGGAACTACATGATAAATAACTTGCAATGTGTAGCCGTTATTCAAAATAAGTAAGACAATTAAGTAAGTTTTACAAGAGCTCTTTGCAATTGTTTACGCATTGCATTAACACCAGTTGGTGCATTTGTGTTCAGTAGTATACAAATGAAACACAATAACTGGTATCAATGTTCTGATTCTTGTGCTTTTGACCCAACAAAGTAGTGCAGCCAGAGTGTCTGAAAGTTATGCAAATAAATTGACTTCATTTATCTAATTAGTTTCATTGGTTGGACACAATTTGTTCATTGTATGTATGAATTATTGGCTCCCAGATGTCTTGAATGGATTAAATGACCTATCCTTTTAATACAATCAAGAAAAAGACTCTTGGCTGCAGTGGTAGTGTTCTTACCACTGAATCAGGAGTGGGTTCAAATCCCACTTGCTCCAGAGGTGAGTCATATCATTCTGGAACAGGTTGATACTGAAAATATCTACAATTGGTTGGAAAAAGAAGTCATCCAGAGCATGTATGCTGCATGCATTTTCCCATATAATGCTGCCAAACCAGTGGGCAAGCCACTGTCACCAATTGATGTACCTTGCTGGTTATTTCAAATAAATTGAGACTAACTCAGCTTTCAATCACAAGCAACCTGCTTGATTTGCAGATTTCTAACCATACTTTGCTGTGTTGAATGTTTCTTAAATTAAACCAGCAGCAACTAAAAAGGAGGGAAATGGAATTTTGACATTTATAGCTAAAGGAATAGAGTATAAAGTAGAGAAGGGGTTGCTACAACTGTACATTAGGCATTAGTGAGACCGCACCTGGAGTATTGCATGGAAGTTTGGTCTTCTTACTAGAGAAGGGATGTAACTGTAATGGAGGAGGTTCACTAAATTGATTCCAGGGATGAGGGGTTTATTTTATCAAGAGAGAATGAGCAATTTAAAGCTATACTCTCTGGCATTTAGAAGAATGACAGGAGATCTAATTGAGGTATAGAACACCACCTGCATGTTCCTCTCCAAGTCCCTCACCATCCTGACTTAGAAATATACCACTGTTCCTTCACAATTGTTGGGTTAAAATCTGGGAATTCCCACCCTTTGTGTCTACCTCCCGACATGGACTGCTTTGTTTAAAGAAGGCAGCTCACCAACTGCTCAAGGGCAACAAGGGATGGGGATAAATGTTGACTAGCCAGGGACATCCACGTCCCATGAGAGAATAAAAAAAAAACAAATTGCACCACACCCACAACTGTGCACCCCCTTCATTATCAGTAGCAACAACAAGTGTGTATCAACTATAAGAAGCACTATGGAAATTCACCAAGACTCCTCCCAAACCCACAAGCACCATCATTTAGAGGATGCTGCCAGGGTTGGAGGATGTGAGCAAGATGGAGAGGCTGAATAGGCTGGGGCTGTTTTCCCTGGAGCATTGGAGGCTGAGGGATTACCTTACAGAGGTTTATAAATTCATGAGGGGCATGGATAGGGTAAATAGACAAGATCTTTTCCCTGGGGTAAGCAATCCAGAACTAAGGGGCATAGGTTTAGGGTGAAAGATATAAAAGGGACCTAAGGAGCAACATTTTCACACAGAGCTGTCAGAGTAAGTGGTGGAGGCTGGTACAATTACAGCATTTAAAAGACATCTGGATGGCTATATGAATAGGAAGGGTTTGGGGAGATATGGGCTAAGTGCTGGCAAATGGGACTAGATGAGGTTAGGATATCGGGTCGGCATGGATGAGTTGGACCAAAGGGTCTGTTTCTGTGCTATACATTTCTATGACTCTGGAGGGACAAGAGAAGCACATACTTGAGAACACCACCACCTGAAAGTTGACCTCCAAGTCTCTCACAATACTGACTTGAAAATATATCACTGTTCCTTTAGTGTCATTAAGTGAAAATCTGGAACTTCTTAGCTAACAGCTTAATTGGTGAGCCTACAACAAATAGACAGCAGTGATTCATGAAGACAGCTTATCTCTACTCTACCTTCTGAAGAGCAATTAGGAACGGGCAATAAATGTTGGCTCAGCCAGCAAAGTCCACATTTCCTGAATGAATAAATGGAGCTTTCAATCAAACAATGATCAAATCAGTTGGATAATTAATAGAGTTGCACTTTCACATCAGTTGCCTTTCATGCGTTCAATTAATGCTGTTAAGAACATTTTTGACTCATCATTGAGTGTTTTCAAATGCACACATGGGATTCTCGGTCATTGCAAAAATTAATGGTCATTAGAATATTTGGTTAGTTATTGTGGAAAGTAATTGCATACTTCATGCTGTGGTTCAATGATCATTTTTAATTGCATCTCTCTCTTAGATGGTTCATTAATTTCAAGTAATTTTGTGTCATTCATTTATCATTTCTCTGTCTGGCTTCACATTTATATAGGTGTTTATCTGTATCATGTGAGGCTGTAATATTCGAATAAAAATTTGTCATAATCCAAACTTTGATTAGCATCCTAAAATCTACCACATCGAATCATGAACATCAGCAAAATAGGGCTTCCTGAGCTGTGGTGAATTCTGCAATTCCATAATTTCTAACCTTACTAACTTATTTAGTTGCTCCATCTTTAGTGGCTGTTCCTTCAGTTACGAAGTTAAAAGTCACACAACACCAGGCTATAGTCCAACAGGTTTATTTGGATCTATAAGCTTTCGGAGCACTGCTCTTTCATCAGGTAGCTAGTGGGGCAACATCAGAGGACACAGAATATATAGTAAAAGATCAAAGTGTCATAGAACTGATGCAATGTATTGAACAAAACTAGATTGCTGTTAAGTCTTTAATCGCTTAGAATGGGGATGTAGGTTTCAGATCATTAATATATAAATCCCAGAACATCTTTTAAGTCACATTTTGAAGATAGCTTAAGGTTTTATAGAACAAAGGCGACATCTCAGCTTAGACAATGCATTAAAGGTGTGAAGTAGAATCTGTATCCCAATCTTGAGTCAGACTGGTTCAATTTCCAAAGTAGGAATTTATAAAATGAAACATTGCTGGAATTCAGAAGCAAGCTCAGCCTGGTTCTCTCTGTCTGATTCCTATCCTGGAAGAACTTGTGTTTGATTTTGCCTTTTGTGCCAAAGGGTGTTTATGGGAATTATTGCAAGTATTTTGGAGTAGCATCATTAAGTTGGGATAGTTTGTTGGGTTTTTGGATAGGATAAGTTATTTGGTATTCTGTTTTCTGCACTTTGTGTTTCATTCAGTAATCTTATAAACAAATTCTGTTTTGTTTAAAACTAAGTGGTTTGACCAGCTGATTCTCTCCTGGAATACCCACTTTACACCTGCTTAAAGCAACTAGCAAAGTTAGGGTCTGGGCTACCTTCTTGAAATGTCTGGCCTGGTCCATAACAGTTTGCAGAAGCTCACTTATCAGTCTCATTAATTCATTCATTAGATGATGCAGTCATTTACTAATAATACCTTTTGTACTTGTGATTTGAACAAAATCGATCAGTATTAGGAGAATTTGTGCTTATCCCCAATAACTGTCACTATTCCATTTAACTTAAAGCTATAACACAAAAAATGCATTTATTTCCTAGCGCAAGAAAACATACATACGTTAGCAACAAAGGCATCTTTAAATAGCATGGTGACTCAGTGGTTAGCACCACTGCTTCACAGCACCAGGGACCCGTGTTTGCTTTCAGCATCAGGCAACTCTTTGTGTGGAGTTTGCACCTTCTCCGTGTGTCTAGATGGGTTTCCTCCGGGAACTCCGGTTTCTTCCCACAATCCAAAGGCGTACAGGTTAGGTGAAATGGCCATGCTGAATTACCCATAGTGTTCAGGGATGTGTAGGTTAGGTGCATTAGTCAGGGGTAAATATAGGGTAGGAGAATGGGTCTGGGTGGGTTACTCTTTGGAGGGTTGATATGGGCCGAAGGGCCTGTTTTCACGCTACAGGGATTCTATGACTCTATGACTAACTGCCTGCAAGTTGTGCACATTTTGAACAAAATAGAATCTATCTGCAAATACAAATCTGCAAGTGCAAATTCACCTCAATGACTTATTTATCTGTGTGTGTGTGTTAGTGTGTGTGTGAGAGTTACTGTGGGTATGAGAGAGGGTCTGTGAGTGTGTGTGTGTGAGAGAGTGTATAAGGTAGTGGGATCACCTGTTGTGTGACATGAACCCAAATGTGAAATTTTTTAAAAGTACTTGATATTTCAGAGCACTAATTCATGTATTGTGGGAAATATCAGGTTCTTTAACAGGAAGCACAGGAGATCAGAAAATGTATGTAAATAGTCAAGATTTAAATGTAGGTTTTCAGATTTGGGTCCTTGAACAAAGACATGCACAAAATAAATGCATGTATTGCAGTTAGAAAGGCAATATCTTATTGGCCTTTATTGCCAGGTGATTAGAGTACATTCATAAGGAAATCTTGCATCTGTTATACAGAGCTTTGGTAAGATCATACCTGGAATACCATGCACAGTTTAGTCACTGTCGGTGGCAGGATATATTTACTTTGAAGACAGTGAAGCAATGGCTCACCAGATCGATTCCAGGGATAGAAGGGTTTTCCAGCGAGATGATATGGATAGAATGGACCTATGCTCTCAGGTGTTTAATGAAGTAAGAAGTCATCCTCTTAAGACATATTGAGTTCTGAGGGAACTTGAGTGCTGAGGGGACTCCCCTTGCCTGGGGAGTATCAAACTTGTGGGCACAGGCTCAGGATAAGAGGTCTAATACTTTAAGATTGATATTGGGAGGTTTGAGAATTCACTTATTCCATAGGTTTGAGTAGATTTAAGTTTGATAGATTTTTGGACTCAAAGGAAATTAGGGGATATGTATCAGGGTGAGAAGGTGGAATTGATGTCCCACTTCTCTTCTCTCTTTCATCTTTTTAAGAGTTTCAAAATCACAGCATGGCTATCTTCTGAAAGAGGGTCCAGGTCAAGGTCCAAGTCTAGATACTCAGGGGGGTTCCATTCTGCCACTGAAGCAATAATCTGTGTATTCCATTCTTCCAGGTCTTCTGGTGAAGACAGGTTTGGAGGTGGAGGTGGGTGCATGGACATGGTAGTATGGAAAGACCTCATTACGATCATTTGCTCACCTTGACTATATGTTGTAACCAATATAGCTTGGATATAACTAGTTGGTGTGCTCCTGCTGTTTTCCTTTTTACATGCATAAGATTCAAAATCTGAACTTCACTGATCAGAAAACAAGTCCACTTCTCAATTTGCAGTAAGGATTTTCTCCCATTCATGTGTGGTGGAATCTGTATGTTAAAAGTTTGCATTTCTTGAGGCAGGCCCTACTGGAAAATAGAAACTGAAAAAGAAACCAGAAAAGGAAAACGTAGGAAGAAAGTTTACCTTGTCAACTTCTAAGGAAAAATAAATAAACTGATATGTGGAAACCAAAACTTTAACTTAGCTATAAAAGGAACAGAGATCAGTTGGAGCAATGACAGCCTTTCATAGTAAGTTATTGATTGTTAATTCATGTTTAACTTATATTGACCATGAAGTAGGAAGCTATCTAAAATTCTATTTAATATTTGCTTTGTTGACTCTTGAATAGCAAAAATTATTTTGTTTTAAACTATGGAATTTTGGAGCTTCATTCCTTCAATAAATACACTGGATTTCAGATTTTTTCAATGTTTTAAAATGGTTACTGGTCTTTAACAAGATTGTAACATATGGTAAGTGGAAAATATCTTAAATAATATTTTAAAACCATTTCAAAGATTTTCTAAACAATTGATTTTTCAGGTATTAATCTGTGATTTCCAAGTACATTTTAAATAATGGACATATGCTAGATTTTTTCCAATCCTCAGGAAATTTTCTCACAGTTTACAAACTTGAAAACTGCTACCACTGGACACTTGGTTAAAGTGGACCATAAACTGTCTGTGTTGTAAAGTTTGAGGTTTGGGCTGAATGGCCCATTTCTTCACTGTGCATTCCATACAATTCTAAGTTACCTGCTGGAAATTTGACAACTTGAATTTACTAGTTGAAAAATGTGAAAGAAGAGGATAGCAAAGAGACTTTGCTGTGGAGCATTCTGGGAGACATTGTTTCAGTCACCACGACTGATCAGTGGAGTGAGGAAAGAATCTGGTGTCATGGAATGCCTGGGATAAGTCGGCTCAGTCATCATGATCAGTGGAGTGAGGAAAACCACCCTCCTGTGACTTATAAACTGTAAAATGGGCATTAAAATGACCAGTATTAAAGTGCATAGTGTTAAATCCTCTACGTGATGTGTTTCTACATTGGCCTTCCTAGCTAATGTTAAAGCTGATGTCCTGTTTCTGCAGGAGTGTGGAATATTGCACCTCAGCAGCTATAGGTCGAGCTTGTGGACCCATGGGGCCATCAGTTTGGTTGGGAAGCAATTATAACCGTTCCTCTGGTCTGCGAGGAGGCAACTTCACTATCTCCGAGGTTAAGGAGGTGATGGGCGGGTGCATCCTCGTTACCGATGTGATGTACAAAAATGCTCCCCTGAGACTGATTAATGTGTAGACCCCAGCGGGTAAGAGTAAATGGTTGGCCGTCCTGCAGCAGCTTCCACTGTTACTGGCGACATCAGCCCAGTCATTCTGGCTGGAGACTTTAACTGTATCATTGATGCAGATGGACGATCTGGTGGGGGGTTAGTAAAAATGCCAAGCTGCACGACGCCTTCAGCACCCCTGCAGATGGAGTGCAGCGTAGATACACCTGGTCACGGGCAGACGGGTCTATCTGCTCAAGGATAGATTACCTGTTTGTGTCCCGAACGTTCTCAGTCAGATCCACCGACGTCAAGCAGGTGTTCTTTTCTGACCACTGCCTCCTGCTGGCCGACTGTCACCTACAGGACGAGCAGCGGGCTGGTAAGGGAACGTGGAAGCTGAACACCAAGCTGTTGACACCAGGAAACAGTGAGGAGCTCAAGAGGGATTACGCAGATTGGAGAACCGTGAAGCCCCTCTTTGAGTCTCCAGCAGACTGGTGGGAAACAGTTAAAGGCAATATCAAGAGGTTCCTCATCGTCAAAGGTGTTCAGGAAGCGAGAGAGAGGGGGGCAAAACTATCCCAGCTCCAGGAAAGTATGCAGAACCTGCTCCTGCTGCAGACGATGGGGGTCGATGTCACAGAGGACCTCCAAGAGGTAAGGGGCCAGCAAGCCTCGCTCTTTGCCTTGGAGGCGTCCAAGATAATCGTCAGGCAAAGGGTCCACTCCGTGGAGCAGGACGAGACGTGCTCACGTTTCTTTTTCCAAAACGTGTACAAAGAGAGCTCCGTGCTCAGTAGCCTGAAGGAAGAAGATGGCTCGGTAACGTCATCTCAGGCTGACATCATGAGGATCAGCAAATCCTTCTATGCCAGTCTGTATGACTCGAAGTCAACTAATAGTGCAGCCTCCCAGTCGTTCCTGTCCTCTATCACGGAGGTCTTAGACGACAGAACACAGCTGAGGCTGGACCAGCCGCTATCTCTGGATGAGCTGACCAAGCCCTCGAGTCCTTCACAATGAATAAAACTCCCGGAAGCGACGCCTTACCCGTCGAGCTCTATTCTGCTCTGTGGGACTTGATGGGCCAGGACCTGCTGGAGGTGTATGTCAGTATGCTTCTGGCAGGTACCATGAGTGAATCCATGAGGAAAGGCATCATCACCCTCATCTACTATCAGAAGGAGGAGAGGGAGGAAATTAGAAATTGACGACCAATTTCATTGTTAAAGATAGATTACAAAATCTTGTCAAAGGTCATTGCCAACCGGGTCAGGTCTGCTCTGGGATCGATGATTCACCTTGACCAAACCTGTGCTGTACTGGGCAGGAAGATCGCTAAGAGTCTCGCACTCCTCAGGGATATGATGGCCTACGTGCAGGACAGAGGTGTGGACCCCTGCCTCATCAACCTGGACCAGGAGAAAGCCTTCGACAGGATATCGTACATGTACATGAGAGATGTTCTCTCCAAAATGGGCTTTGGGGAAGGAATCTGCAATTGGATCAGACTGCTCTACACCAACATTGTCAGTGCAGTCTCAATCAATGGATGGGTGTCAGACAGCTTTCTAGTCAGATCTGGAGTCCAGCAGGGCTGCCCTCTCTCCTGCCTTGTTTGTGAGCTGCACAGAGCCATTTGCCAAGTCCATCAGGAAGGATGTGAGCCTGAGAGGGGTGACTATCCCTGGTAGCGGGGGCCTACAGGTTAAGGCATCCCTGTACATGGATCTGAGCCATTTTCTGCTCAGATCCGCAATCCGTACACAGACACATGCATCTGTGACCAGTTCGAACAGACCTCGGGGGCCAAGGTAAACCGAGGCAAGAACGAGGCAATGCTCTTTGGGAACTGGGCCGACCAATCCTCTATCCCCTTCACTGTCAGGACTGACCACCTGAGGGGGCTGGATATTTAGTTCGGAGAGGCTGGGGCGTGTGCACGTCTTGGGAGGAGCATATCAGTAAAGGAAGGCAGAAACTGGGCAGATGGAAGCAACGGTCGCTCTCCATCGTAGGTAAAAACCTGGTCATCAGGTGTGAGGTACTCCCTGTGTTGTTATACGTGACACAGGCCTCGCCTATTCCCAGAACCTGTGCCACTACAGTCACCCAGGCCATCTTCTACTTCACGTGGAGATCAAAGATGGACCAGGTCCGGAGGGACACAATGCATAAAGATCTGGGCAACAGGGGATAAAACACACCCAATGCTACCTGCACCCTGATGGCCACCTTTGTGTGTGGCTGCATCCAGCTGTGCGTGGATACCCAGTACACAAACACCAAGTGTCACTACGTACTGAGGTTCTACCTGTCCCCGGTGTTGCGAAGGATGGGCCTGGCCTCGCTGCCGCGGAACGCTCCGAGTAGTTGGACCGTTCCGTACTACCTGTCCTTCGTAGAGAAATTTATGAAGAAAAACACCTTTGACCACAAGTCCATCAGGAAGTGGTCAGCACGTAGTGTCCTTGAGACTCTTCGGGAAAAGGAGAGGGCGGATCCTGTCGAGCGGTTCCCTGAGCAGACTGTCAAAATCATTTGGCAGAATGCCTCATCGCCAGAACTTTCCAACAAGCACCAAGACATGGCTTGGCTGGTGGTGAGAAAGGCTCTGCCTGTGAGATTCTTTATGCATGCCCGGTCTCTCTGCTGCACCACACGCTGCCCTCAGAGTGGCTGTGGAGGGGACGAGAATGTCACACACCTCCTTCTGGAATGTGCCTATGCAAAGGAAGTCTGGAGGGGAATGCAGTGGTGTTTGTCGAGGTTTGTCCTAAGCAGCTCCATGACGTGGGACTCCGTGCTGTACGGTCTGTTCCTCGGACGCACACTGTGACGAGCATCAACTGTGTCTGGAGGATCATCAACTCAGTGAAAGACGCTCTTTGGATCAATCTGAAACCTGTTGATCTTCCAGCTAAAAGAGGTGACCCTGACTGAGTGTTGCAGACTGGCACATTCCAAGGTCCGGGACTACGTATTGAGGGACACGCTGAAGCTTGGGGCAGCTGCCGCCAAGGCGCGGTGGGGAAAGACCACCGTATAAGATCTGCCTGCCAAAGGACAATAGAGGACCCACTCAGTAATTGGACTCTGCTGATGTCTCAGCTAAACATCTAGAGACTGGATGGTTAACATACAGACTTGTAAATACAAGTGACTCAGTCTGTCCTCTGTATGTAAGTACATGTAATGTATTTAAGTACATGTAATGTATATATGAATGGCATCACTAATTGTACATATCAAAAGATTTCTATGAACAAAGTATATTTTTGAAATAATTTTTTTTAAAAACCCCTCCAGTGATACGCAGGAGGAAGAGCATCCAATAGAGGATAGCAGAGAGTCTTCACTAAAAGGCTCTCTGGGAGAAGTTGACTCAGTCACCAGAATAGATTGGTGGAGTGAGAAAGAACCTGGTGTCCTGTGCACTTGTTCACACCTCCACATTATTGTAATTTAAGTAACCAGTTAGTGCTGCTAGTTGGTTAAATGCAGGCTTAGGTTAACACTGAGCTTCAGTGAGTAAGTCGAGCAAGGTAAAGACAAGGCAAGGTAAGATTCTTTAATCTTTCTTAGTGTAAAGGGGCAGAGACGGTAATTAGGGCAGTGATGTGCTCCTTTTGTCAGATGTGGGAGATCAGGGAGCAGTCTAGTGTCTCTGACAACTATGTCTGCAGGAAGTGTGACCGGCTGCAGCTCCTCATAGACCATGTCGTTCTGTTGGAGCAGCAGTTGGACACACTGAGGAGCATACTGTGGGCAGAGTGTGATAGATACTAGTTACAGGGAGTTGTTCACACCACAGGTTCACTCAGGTGACCGCCAGGAGAGACAGGCAGTACTGCACAAGTCTCCTGTTGGTATTCCCCTCTCTGGCAGGTATACCATTTTGGATACTGTTAGGAGAGATAGCCTCTCAGGGGAGTATAACAGCAGCAGCTGGCCTCGGCTCTACAATTAGCTCTGCTGTAGAGCACAGTCAGGCAAGATCTAAGTGAGCACACTCAGGCATTTCTGTGGCTATGTTTGAGACTCCAGAATCGTGTGTTGCCTCCTTGGTGCCAGGGTCAAGGACATCAATGAGCAGTTGCATGAAAGTCTTAAGGGGAAGGGTGAGCAGCCAGAGGTATTGTGCACATTGGTACCAACAACATAGGTAGAAAGAGGGATGAGGTCCTGCAGAGTGAGTACAGGGAGTTAGGAAAGAAGCTGAAAAGCAGGACCTCAAAGGTAGTAATATCTGGGTTACTACCAGTGCCACGTGCGAGTGAGGCAAGGAATATAATGATATGAGAGATGTATGCGTGGCTAAGGAGCTGGTGCAGAGAACAGCGTTTCAGGGTCTTGTTTTATTGGGATTTCCTCTAGGGCAGGGTGACCTGTACATGAGGGATGGGTTGCACCTAAACTGGAGGGGAATTATTATCCTCACAGGGAGGTTCACTACTGCAACTCGGGAGAGTTTAAAATAGAATGACAGAAGGCTGGGAACCAGAGCAGCAGATCAGCAAGTGGAAGGATTGAGGGGAAGGTAGATATTAGGACCAGTTAATCAGAAAGAAAAGACAGACAGGTAAAATGAACACCATGGTACTAATAGGTTGAAGTGTGTTTATTTCAATGCAAAGAGTGTTATAGGTAAGGCAGATGAGTTTATAGTATGGATCAGTACATGGGACTATGATGTTGTGGCCATTACAGAGACTTGATTGAGAGAAGGATAGGACTGGCTGCTTAATGTTCCAGGGTTTTATTATTTTAGACGAGATAGAGAGGAAGGTTAGAATAGAAGGATAGAACAACAGCGTCTGCTTGAAGCCCGCTTAAAAGCGGCTGAAACAGCATACACTGATAGACCTATTATTAAATTGCAAAGGATTACAGCTCTTAGGACAGCTCTATACACTACGCTTACTCAAATGGCTAAGAGGGAAATATTATTTGCAAAGCAAAGGTTATATGAATATGGCGACAAACCGGCTAGATACTTAGCATTTCTTGCAAAGAAAAAAAAGGCCCCTCAGACTATTACGTCTATCAAGGAAAGTACGGGTACTTTGACTCATGATCACAAAAAGATTAATGCGATCTTTAGAGAATTTTATTCTGAGTTATATAAATCACAGGATTGTGAAGATAGGACAAAGAGGATGCAGTCATTTTTTAAAAATTTGACTTTTCCAGGCCTAACTCCGGAACAAGTATCGGTCCTAAATGCTCCTCTTACACCCCAAGAAATAGTTGATGCAATTAGGCACCTTCAAAATGGTAAGGCGCCGGGCCCAGATGGTTTTCAAGCTGAATTCTATAAAGAATTTACAGAAATATTGGCTGGTCCACTTATGGACATGTATAACTATGCATATAGTCAGGGCTGTCTCCCGCCTTCGCTGAAAGAGGCAAATATCTCTCTTATCCTTAAAAAAGGAAAGGACCCAGAAGATTGTACATCATACAGACCAATATCCTTGCTAAATGTAGATTTTAAAATCCTCTCTAAAACGTTAGCACTGAGACTAGAAAGGATAATGCCACATATTATAAAGGAGGATCAGACGGGGTTTATTAAGGGCCATAGATCATCCAATAATGTTAGAAGGGCTCTGAATATGATTCAAGCTTGTCATCAGGGAAAGATACCAGGAGTAGTGGTTTCATTAGACGCGGAAAAGGCATTTGATAGGGTCGAATGGTCATATTTGTTTTACACATTGGAGAGGTTTGGCGTTGGACAGGTGTTTACCAAATGGGTCTCAACATTGTATAGTGATCCCAAAGCAGTTGTGGTTACCAATGGATTAGGCTCGGATAGCTTCAGTGTGGGTAGGGGCTGCCGTCAGGGATGTCCCCTCTCGTCATTGTTATTTACGCTAATAATTGAACCACTAGCAGAAGCTATACGAGCTGATCCTAATATAATGGTCCCAAGGATTGGTACAGGTAAACATAATATTACCCTTTATGCAGATGATGTTCTTCTATTCCTCAGTAACCCTTTGATGTCCATACCTCGCTTAATCCAAGTTATTAATACATTTAGTGCATTCTCAGGCTATAAAATTAATTTTTCAAAATCGGAGGCTATGCCAATGGGTGGCCTTGCTATGATACCCCACTTAGTAGACGGATCCCTTTTTCCCTTTCGCTGGTCCTTGGAGGGCTTCTTATATTTAGGCATTTTTATTACCCCAGTATTTGGTCAGTTGTATAAGGCTAATTTTGTGTATTTATTGGAAAGGATAAGGCAGGACCTCCAGCGATGGGGAGACCTACCAATTTCCTGGTTGGGTAGAATAGCATTAATCAAAATGAATGCCCTGCCCCGTCTCCTATATCCTATGAGAATGCTTCCGGTGATGCTGCCGAGGACGGCTTTATGTAAATTACATGGCTGGCTGAGTTCCTTTATTTGGAATCATAGGCGGCCCCTCATTAAGCTGAAGAAGCTACAGCTTCCACAGGCAAGGGGTGGATTGGACTTCCCAGACTTTAGGAAATATCAGTTAAGTTCCCTATTAAGTTACATAGCTGATTGGGTCTTGTCTGATCCACAATCAATCTGGTTGGACATCGAGGCTTCTCAAGTAAAATACCCACTTATTAACCTTTTATTCTCAGACAAGAGGAAAATCATTACAGATCACTGTAAAAACCCTATAATACTAAATACAATCAAGGCTTGGAATATAATGCGGCAAAATGAGGGCAATTCACATAAAACATCCCCCTATGCACCAATAGTGGGAGCATGGGGATTCCAACCGGGGTTAACAGATGCCACTTTTAAACTCTGGAGATCCAGGGGTATCTCATGTCTAGGGGATCTATTTAAAGATAGGGTCCTGATGTCTTTCGAACAGCTGCATCAGAAATTCGGATTACCCAATGGAGATCTCTTTCGATACTTCCAAATTCGAGATTATACACAGAAGAAGACTACGTTATTAGATAGTCTTTATAAATCTGATAGAGAATGTAGTGTCCTACGACCAGTGGGGGTATCTTCCGTCAGTACTATTTATCATTTACTACATGATGAAGTATCGGGAGATATGGATAATCTGCTTAAAACATGGGATCACGATCTGGGACTAGAAATCTCCACAGAAACGTGGAATGATATTTGGGAAAATGCTAGAAGAATTACTATTTGTAACAGAACCCAGGCTATCCAGCTGAAGATACTTCATAGGGCCCATATAGCACCGGTTCGATTGGCAAAACTTAAGGCAGGAGCATCTCCAATGTGTCCTAAATGCAAAACAGAGGTGGGCACTCTTGTACATTGCTTATGAACCATAGATATTGGACTAATGTAGAAAGTACCCTGACAGAAATTTTAGGAACGGAAATTAAAGTGGACCCTGTATCTCTCCTCTTGGGCTTTTCGAACTTTCCCTCCCTGGACACGTACGGGAAGAGACTATTTTCTATTCTTTCTTTCTGTGCAAGGAAAAATATTTTGGTGAACTGGGTGGCTGAGGGCCCCCCGGACTTTCAAATTGGCACAGACTAATTATGGAATGTATTCCCTTTGACTTCCTTACAAATATGGTGCACCGAAAGACCGAATTATTTTATAAAATATGGCAGCCCTTTTTGAATTACATAAATATAGATATTTCGGCTATCCTAACAAGGGCTTTTATTTAATTGAGATTACAAACCTGGCTGGTCCGCGGCCCCTCGGGGGAGGAATCCCGCACAAATACGGGTTTTATTATATCTGATGCTAACACATCCTGAGCATGTAAGAGACTTAAATATACACTCTGGTTAGTTGTAGGTTAGATTAGTAGATAGTTGAGTTTTGTTTGTTTTTTTTTCCTTTTTTTTCTTTTCGTTTTTTTTTGTTGTTTTGGTTTTTTTGTTAAATTTTGGCTATTGTATATTTGAGCTAATTGTATATCAATGTTTATATCTGAGAGTTTTGTTTATTTTTGTAAACTTGTAAAAATGTTAAATTTCTAATAAAAATATCTAGAAAAAAAAGAATAGAAGGATAGAGAGAATGTTACATCTGCACTCAGAGGAGATATTGGAGGGGTGATCCACTGAGGCAATATGGGTAGAGTTCAAAAATAAGATTAGTGCAATCACCCTGATAGGATTATGCCATAGGATCCCATCAGCCACTGAGACAATGAGGAACAAACATGTAGGCAGATTATGGAAAAATGCAATATAAACAGAGTTGTCTTGGTGGATGACTTTAACTTTCCCAATATTGACTGACACTTCATTGGAGCAAGAGGCTTAGGTGGGGCAGAATTTGTTAATGCTTCCAAGAGGGTTTCTTGAAACAGTATGTGGATAGTCCAACTAGAGGAAGGGCCACACTAGACCTTATATTAACTAATGAAACTGGCCAGGTGAATGACCTATCTGTAGGAGAACATTTTCGAAATATAGATCACAGCTCCTTATGTTTTAAGATAGCTATGAATAAGGATGTCAGGACCTTGTGGCAAGGTACTAAGTTGGGGGAGGGCAAATTATGTCAGTAATAGGCAGGAGCTAGGGAGTGTTAATTGGGAGGAGCTGTTATTAGGAAAGTCAACATTTGACATGTGAAAACTGTTTAAAGACCTGCTGATGAGACTTCAGGACTGGCACATTCCAGAAAGGAGGAAGGACAAGGTAACAGACCCTTGGTGTCGAAATGATCAGCTGGATAGTACATTTAACTCAGCTTCCTTTATTACTTGCATTAAAGCAGAGTCAACCAGCAGGTCCACAGAACCCTAGCCTGGTGAGTCTGCCTTTCGACAGTTACAATCACACTTTTATGCACGAATTGACGCTCTTCTTATTGACCAATCACATTTCAATTTCAAGCCTTAACAACATTTATTCCCCTAATACATCACCTGCCTTAAGCTCTTGAAACACCAGTTGAGTATGATTTAGAACTTATGGTTTTCTCGTGCGGTTAGCTAGCTTGTATACGTGCCTGGCTGCACATTTTTTCTGTCCCAATTTTGATTCCTTCCACACTCTCCTATTTTGGGCTTTCAGTACAAGCTTCGAGTTCAGTCTGATCCAGTCTTTGGAATTTTCTACCCTTATCCTCCGGTACTATCATCTGTTGGACCATCGGCTGGCCATAGTTTGTTTCACACAACTGGTGCAAAGGGTCCTGATACATTCTATCAGAATCAAGACCATAACAATCAGGAACAGTATCCCGATACACCACTGAGCAATTGAGCTTCCTCAGTGCCCCAGGGTAGCTTGAGGTTAACCTATTGGGCCCCTGAAACCAGAGGGCTGCCTTACCTACTGGCCAACTTTCCAAATTAGCTCTGCCTGGATCTGAATATGAATGGCGAGGTCAGGTACGTTCTCAGAATTGTCTGAATTGTAGGTACAACAGTCCTTATTTATTATAGCCATGCACCCTCTTCCTAGCAAAGATAAAGTCAAGGGCCATTCAATTTTGCAGCACCATAGTCTTAATTTTAACTATCTCGGTGTTTATCTCCTGTATAGCCTTACTTGCCTTCTGAAGGGCTTGTGCCGTTCCATTAGCATTAGAGCAGTGGCCACTGCCATGGCTTTTCAGGACAACTAGTATATACCATAGTCTGGGTACATAAGGGACATGAACTGGTCCAACCCTGTCAGAGCCTTTTTCCACTGGTGTCATTGGAAGTCTGTGAACATTTTTTTATGGCTTTATGGTCCTTCAGGTGTGGTATGGAGTACACCTATGGAATCACCTAACCCAAGTAGCAACATCCCTAACATGGCTTATGGTCTGACCATACTCTGAAACAAGAGACGGGCTGATCCAGCAGCCAAGAAAATGCCCTGTCTCTACATACCCAGTAAGTCCCATTCACTGCCAAAAGGGGATCAGCTTAGAATAATGGTTATTACTCAATACCTAAGAACCATGTCTTTCCAACAGTATTGCAATAGCAGGAGGGGGCTCCCTTTCAGAAGGTCATCCAGAACACTGTGGGTCTCTGATTTATATTGAAATGGGGCTGATACCAACACTGGAAGCAATCGTAGGTGTGGTCACCCTTCGAGGTGCACCGCCCAACCTCCATTGTCTCTATGTGGCATTATCAAAGTAGAAAACGGTTTGTATTTCACTCTCACTTCACGGGATGGGTAACATATCAAAATCCCCAGCATGCTGTGGAATCTGTGAACAGACCCATCAGCTATTTCCCTTATGGGCTTCTGCAGTGGAATAGGACAGATGTAGCAGGTGTTCCATGGGGGTTCTTACAGGTTTGTAAAGCCAATCTGTTGCTGGTGTTCTAACTGGCGCTGGCAGTATTGCAAGGTTCTCAAGTTTTCATTCAAGTTTTTAGTTTACAAAAATTGTAATGGGGGGGGACTGCTGAGGCAGCCTGATTTTGGGACCCTCTAACTGCCATCCCTAGACCCAGCCTTCTACGGGCCCAGTGGTAAAACGCTGCATTGTCATGACTTTGAGTCTCCTTGTCACTACCATTCTGACCTGCAGACTTTATTAGAGATCATGATTTTTGTCACTGTCTTTATTTGCCTCTACCCTGTGACCCTTAATGGCTTTCTTTCTGCCCTCTGAGTTCTTTACTCTGTCATATCGACTGACTCCTCCTTTCTCTTATTAGATTGCATCAGCCAAGAACGATAAACTGACCACCCGATTTTCCTTCTTTTTCTTTCTTTGTTTTGTCCCTAAAATTTCTGCCAATTATTTTATGCGATCACAATTTAACGTGGCAATAGGTGGGAATGGTTTCTCAAATTTCTACATCCATTTCATGCATTTGTCGACAAATGTTATGGAATCAGGCCTGTAATGGACAGACATGTATGCCAAAGGTGTTCCCTTCTGAGCATGCACCTCATGAGAGACGTTTTTCCCCATTCTGTTGACAACTGACTTACAAATACATTAACACACACACACACACACACCATCACAATCATACAATTGTTCAAACTGGACATCCTTTATTTCATACTTTACAATTTACCAACTTGCACAATATCATACAAGGAATTTACCATGTTGCCCAATTTCGTGCAAGGAACTGTAAACCCTTTTCTCTTCATCCCAGATTATTGTCAGTTGGGGTCGCTGACTTTTCCATTAATACCTTAGGTTTCTGTCAACTGGGGTCCCTAATTTCTGTATTTTCTCTCTTGACTATTTTAGCACTCCAGACGTACATTTATCACCCATACACGCACACAATGCTGTACTATTGTCACTCCTGATTGGCTTACTTCATACTCAGATATTGGTCACAAGCCCTGTTTCTCACTGGTAAGCAAGCCAAAGGGATAAAGTCCATACCTTTTATTTGCTGCAGCTAATTCTTTTACCGTTGAGGTGCAGTATCCAGACCCATGCCTCAAGCCAAAGGTTTAGCCATCTCAGTAGGAACTCCACGAATTGGCAAAATGATCAGCCGGAAGATACTACACTTAACACAGTTTCATTTATTTCTTGCATGCAGGGAGAGTCAACCAGCAGGGTCACAAAACCCTAGCCTGGTGCACCTGCCTTTTGGCGGTTACAATCACACATTGTAGGACGGGTTGCACCTGAACCAGAAGGGCACCAATATCCTGGGGGGTAGGTTTGCTAGCACTCTTCGGGGGGGTTTAAACTAATTTGGCAGGGGGATGGGATCCGGACTTGTAGTCCAGCAAGTAGGCTAGCTGTTTGTCAGGATGTCCAAGAATGTAGGGAGGCTGTGAAGAAGGTAGCACTGACAGGGAATACTTGCGGACACAGAGATGGGTTCAAGTGCGTATAATTCAACGCAAGGAGTATCAGAAATAAGGTGGGTGAACTTAAGGCGTGGATCGGTACCTGGGACTACGATGTTGTGGCCATCACGGAAACGTGGATAGAAGAGGGACAGGAATGGTTGTTGGAGGTTCCTGGTTACAGATGTTTCAGTAAGATTAGGGAGGGTGGTAAAAAAGGAGGAGGGGGGGGTGGCGTTGTTAATTAGAAATGGTATAACGGCTGCAGAAAGGCAGTTCGAGGGGGATCTGCCTTTGGAGGTAGTATGGGCTGAAGTCAGAAATAGGAAAGGTGCAGTCACCTTGTTGGGTGTTTACTATAGGCCCCCCAATAGCAGCAGAGATGTGGAGAAACAGATTGGGAAACAGATTTTGGAAAGGTGCAGAAGCCACAGGGTAGTAGTCATGGGTGATTTCAACTTCCCAAATATTGATTGGAAGCTGTTTAGATCAAGTAGATTGGATGGGGCGGTGTTTGCGCAGTGTGTCCAGGAAGCTTTTCTAACTCAGTATGTAGATTGTCTGACCAGAGGGGAGGCCATATTGGATTTGGTACTCGGTAATGAACCGGGACAAGTGATGGGCTTGTTAGTGGGTGAACATTTTGGTGATGGTGACC